>NC_135829.1:15395542-15695542 GCF_964213995.1 Mustelus asterias
GCAACAGTCAAGAAGAACTCTAGCTGCCCTCTCTTCCTGCATCTGGAGGCTGGCCTTGATCGAAAGGAAAACATTTCTGTAGCGCCTTACCCAACCTCCGAGTTCCCCGGCATCCCCTACAGCCTTTGGAAGCCTTTTGAAATGCGATTGCCGTCGTAACGGAGGAAATGTAGCAGCCAATTTTGGCGCAGTAAGCTCCCATTAGCATTTTCTTTTGGGCATTCGTGGGACATGGGCATCGCTGGCTCGGCCAGCATTTATTGCCCATCCCTAGTTCCCCTTGAACTGAGTGTCTCGCTAGGCCATTTCCGAGGGCAGTTGCGAGTCAACCACATTGCTGTGGCTCTGGAGTCACATGTAGGCCAGACCGGGTAAGGACGGCAGATTTCCTTCCCTAAAGGACATCAGTGAACCAGATGGGTTTTTCCGACAATGGTTTCATGGTCACCAGTAGATTCTAAATTCCAGAATTATGTCTATTGAATTCTAATTCTGCCATATGCCATGGCGGCATTCGAACCCGGGTCCCCAGAACATCAGCTGAGTTTGTGGACTAATAGTCTCGCGATAATACCGGGGCAGAGGGGTTCAGCTTACCATCTCAGCCTCGGGGTGACATTGTGCTGCACTCCCTCCGCAAGAAGACTGACCATTCAATCCACGTCGGTGCTGCCCCCGAGATTCCTTCTATCCTACTTTTTAAAAGTCCTATAAATTACTTTGACATTTATTTTGGGGTGACGAGACAAAGTGTGGACAGGGACAGGAAGGCAGACCCGAGTCTACCTCATCCAGAATGGGAATCGAACCCACACTCTTGGCATCCTCATTCTGAATCTCACACTCGCCACCTCGCCAACTGAGCTCACCAGCCCCCACACTCGAGAGGGATAAAAAAGGGTTCTCGGAAAGGGTCCATTACACATTTGGTGCAACAGAGAGGAGGGTTTATTAGGTAATAAAGCAACCCTTGACAACCAACTGATTGAGTCACACACGACCTTTACTTTCTGGACACAAGATACTGGGTCTGCTCCGACTCCTGTCTCCTATCACCTGTGAACATGAACGATTGTGTAGATGGCTAGCACACGGTTCAGAATGTAGATGGCAAGAGCATGGGGTCAATTCTCTTTCCGGCCGAGGTAGACTAAGAACAATGGAATCCCTATCATGCAGAAGGAGGCCATTCGGGCCATGAGTCCGCACTGATTCTCCGAAAGAGCATCTAACCCAGCCCCCACCCCAGTAACACCGCACATTTACTATGGCCACCTGACTTGCACATCTTTGGACACTAAGGAGCAATTTAGCAAGGCCAATCCACCTAACCTACACATCGTTGGACACCAGGATAATTTAGCATGGCCAATCCACCTAACCTGCACATTTTTGGACACTAGGGTAATTTACCAAGGCCAATCTACCTAACCTGCACATCTTTGGACACTAAGGGGCAATTTAGCATGGCCAATCCCCCTAACCTGCGCATCTTTGGACACTAAGGGGCAATTTAGCATGGCCAATCCATCTAACCTACACATCTTTGGAGTGTGGGAGGAAACCAGAGCACCCGGAGGAAACCCACACACACATGGGGAGAATGTGCAAACTGCAGATCAACAGTGGCCCAAGGCCAGAATTGAACCCGGTCCCTGATGCTGTGAGGCAGCAGTGCTAACCACTGTGCCGTCTTGTCCTGCCCCTGCAATGGTAAGGCAAGAGAAAGGACCAATGACGAAATGAACTCTCAGTGAAAGGAGTTCAGGACAATGAGCCAAGGGCCTGTTTTCTAACCGAGCCCTGGTGGAATGGAGCTCTGGGTCCTGGATCTCTCCGACCACATTTGATAACGTGCATAAGATAATCGATATGATCCATACACCATTCGCAGTTGCATCCACGGTCCACCCATAAACAAACAATAACCACGCACATCCTGGACTACAAATACTGATAATGTACAAACATGAAGTCGGAACAGAAGGCCATTGGGCCCCTCGACCCTGTTCCACCATTCAATCATATGGTGGTCGAATGGTGGAGCTGGTTCAATGGGCCCAATGGCCTCCTCCTGCTCTGTAGGGAATCATAGAACCCCTACAGTGCAGGAGGAGGCCATTCGGCCCATTGTGTCTGCACCGACCACAACCCACCCAGGCCTTATCCCCGTAACACCCCGTATTTACCCTGCTAATCCCCCTGACACGAAGGAGACATGATGTGCAGATGCCGGCGTTGGACTGGTTTGAGCACAGTATGAAGTCTCTCAACACCAGCTTAAAGTCCAAAAGGCTTATTTGGTATCACGAGCTTTCGGAGCGCTGCTCCTTCATCGGGTCAGTGAACCTGATGAAGGGGCAGCACTCCGAAAGCTCATGATGCCAAATAAGCCTGTTGGACTTTAACTTGGCGTTGTAAGACTTCTTACTAAGGAGACAATTTAGCATGGCCAATCCACCTAACCAGCACGTCTTTCGGACTGTGGGAGGAAACCGGAGCACCCGGAGGAAACCCATACCGACACGGGGAGAATACACAGACTCTGCACAGGCAGTGACGCAAGCCGGGAATCGAACCCGGGACCCTGGCGCTGTGAGGCAGTAGTGCCCCTCAACCTTCTCTTTTCCCTTTCGCAACCTGTTTCGCTTTCCTGATGGGTATAAGCTGATATATTTCTATGATATTTCTGTTATACGATATATAAAGCTATGATATATTTCTGATATATGTTCCTGTTGTCTGTTCAACAAATGTTTTGAATTGTTAATATGAAATGTTGCATTGTAAATGTTTGCACAGTCGTGCTTTAGGTTTCGTGTTCTAACTTGCACGCGAGCTCGGGAAGGCGATGACTAACACTGTGACCTTCTACTTTGCAGAGGTTCCGTTTCTGTGGCGACCTGGATTGCCCAGACTGGGTTCTGGCTGAGATCAGCACCTTGGCAAAAATAGTTGAGTGTCCAACCTTCTGAATGTCATTACGCTGTGAACACTAACCTAGCAATTGTGCCAAGGGAAATAGCTGTTGTTCAAATGGAACTGACTCAATATGTTGCCGAGTTTCGAACCATCAGATATACACGGCAAACGGTTGACCTTTAGACATCATTTGCAAAGTGTTTTCACAATCGATAACGTTGACAGTTATCTCTGACGTATTGGGAATGTTGAAGGGGGAGTCACAATTCCCTTTTTCTCATATAGAAAAAAATCACCACCTCGGGAGGTCCCAAAGCATGTCACACTTGATTTATTATTGTCACGTGTATTGGGATACAATGAAAAATAGTGTTTCTTGCGTGCTATACAGATAAAGTATACCGCTCATAGAGTACATAGGGGGGAAGGGATGGAGAGAGTGCAGAATATAGTGTTGCAATCACAGGTAGAGAAGGGGTTTTCCTGTCCCGCTCGCCACGGGAATCGTAGCGGGCGGACCATGGAAAGGTCCGTTGACTCCAGCAGGATTTTCCTGTCTTGCGGCAAGCGTGGCTGGAAAATTCTGCCCAGAGTGTAGAGAAAGATCAATTTAATGTAAGGTGGGTCTATTCAAAAGTCTGATGGCAGCAGAGAAGAAGTTGCTTTTGAGTCGGTTGGTACGTGATCACAGACTTTTTTTGCATCTTTTTCCTGACTGAAGAATGTCTGGGGTGCGTGGGGTCCTTGATTATGCCGGCTGCTTTTCCGAGGCAGCAGGAAGTGTAGACAGAGTCAATGGATGGGAGGCTGGTTTGTGCAATGGATTGGGCTAAATTCACAGCTCTTTGTAGTTTCTTGTGGTCTTGGTCAAAGCAGGAACCATACCAAGCTGTGATACATCTGGAAAGGATACTTCCTAGTTTAGTTTATTTATTAGTGTCACAAGTAGGCTTACATTAACACTGCAATGAAGTTACTGGGAAAATCCCCTCGTCACCACACTCCAGTGCACCAAGGGAGAATTTAGCATGGCCAATGCACCCAACCAGCATCTCTTTCGGACTGTGGGGGGGAAACCCGGAGGAAACCCACGGGGAGAACGTGCAGACTCTGCACAGACAGTGATCCAAAGCGGGAATCGAACCTGGGAGGCAGCAGTGCTAGCCACCGCGCCACCCACTATGGTGCATCTGTAAAATTCAACCAATGAAGTACTTTTTGACATATAATCGTTCTTGTAAACATTGGCAACACGGTAGGAAATGTGTGCACAGCAAGCTCCCAGGAGCAGCAATATGTGAAGACGATGAGTTGACCTGTTTTAACTGTTGGTTGAGGAACGAGTATTGATCAGGATGCCGGGGTGGCTTCCCTCTTGATAATGGTGCAGTGGCACTTTTCAGCAGCCACCTGGGAGGCTTGGTGGGCCTTCAGTTTAACCGTAAGCAGTCGGCACTTGGGTCAGCTTAAAGGAGGAGGGTTCCCTCTCTGCGTGTGTGGAGTGAAATGACAGATTATGTAGAAACTACAACATGACAACCAACTGTCCCGTCCGAGTAGTCTACATTTTTCTTGCCGGTTCCAGTGCGTGTGGTCCATGCGCATTATTAGCCCTTGCCAACCTTTGCCCAGGTTGAATGCCAGCACGAGCTTGAGTACTTGGTGCATCGCAGCTAAACCCTCAACAAAAACAGAAAATACTCAGCAGGCCTGACAGCATCTGTGGAGAGAGAGTAGAGCCAACGTTTCGAGCCAGGGTGACCCTTCGTCAGAGCAGAATCCCCTCCTGCCCCAAATCCCATTCTCGCCTGATCATAGAATCCCTACAGTGCGGGAGGAGGCCATTCAGCCCATCTGCATCGACTCTCCGAAAGAGCATCTTACCCAGGCCCTATCCCCATAACCTCACGCGTTCGCCATGGCCAATTTAGCACGGCCAATCCACCTGACCCGCACGTCTTTGGAGTGTGGGAGGAAACCGGAGCACCCGGAGGAAACCCACGCAGACACGGGGAGAATGTGCAGACTCCACACAGACAGTCACCGAAGGCTGGAATTGAACCTGGGTCCCTGGCGCTGTGAGGCGGCAGCGCCAACCACCGTGCCATCTGATGGGGCGTTCTGACTTTGGTCAGTCCTCTCCGCTTTTGGCGCTTGGCCACCACCTGGGCCGGAGGCGGTTAAAATGGTTGGCACCTTCGCGGATGCTTCTTCCCCAGTTTGGGTGGTCCTGGGCAAGAGATTCCCACAGATCGATGGGAATGTTACATATTTTTCAGGGAGGCTTGGATGGTCTCTGCACCTCAACTCCATTCACCCATTCTGCCTCTATTCGTTCGTGGGACATGGGCGCCGCTGGCTGGGCCAGCATTTATTGCCCATCCCTAGTTGCCCTTGAGAAGGTGGTGCTGATTTTGGGTCAATATCCCTTGATGCTCCCAGTGACAAATTTGGTCTTGAGAAGTTCAATGGGCTCAGCGATTTGTGGGAGTGATTTCTACTCCGCAAGAGCTGCCTCCTGATTTCACCGCAGAACAAACTGGTTCTAAGTTGGAGATTTCGCTTTGATCCCTTACTCAAGGGAAATCATTTTCCGGCCTTTATCTTATTATTTTAAACATGTCGATTTTATCACAGCTCAATCTTCCAAACTTAAGAAAATTTGAGCTCTGTTTACGTAACCACTTCTGCGGTGGCACAGTGGTTAGCGCTGCTTCCTCGCAACACCAGGGACCCGGGTTTGATTCCCGGCTTGGGTCACTGTCGGTGCGGAGTCTGCACGTTCTCCCCGTGTCTGCGCGGGTTTCCTCCGGGTGCTCCGGTTTCCTCCTACAATCCAAAAGATGTGCGGGTTAGGTGGATTGGCCGTGCTAAATTGCCCCTTAATGTCCAAAGATGTGCAGGTTAGGTGGATTGGCCATGCCACATTGCCCCTTAATGTCCAAAGATGTGCGGGTTAGGTGGATTGGCCATGCTAAATTGCCCCTTAATGTCCAAAGATGTTCCGATTTAGGTGGATGAATCATGCTAAATTCTCCCTCCGTGTAACCCGAACAGGCACCGGGAGTGTGGCGACGAGCGGATTTTCACAGTGACTTCATTGCAGTGTTAATGTAAGCCTACTTGTGACACTAATAAATAAACTAAAAAACTTAAACTTACATTGCCACAGTGATGACACTTCTGAAGTCTTTTGTTAGCTGTGGAGAGCTTTGCAATTTTTGGTAGTGTAAAATGTACGCTGCAAAGCATACTTGTGACACTAATAAATAAACTTAATTGAACCCTTTAAACCTTGTGCCAGAGCTGAACATGGTAGTCCAGACCAAGGGCAGGATTTTATGGCCTCGTTCGCCCTGAGACCAGAAAATACTGCCCCAGGTCCAGCGGACCTTTCCATTGTCCGCCCCTCGCCCGCTCCGATTCCCGTGACGGGGGGCGGGCAGGTAAAATTCCGGCCCAAGGCCCCGAACAACTGAACCACCATTTCCTACCATTGGTCCTCCAGGTCCAGTTCGAGGTTAACGTGAGGAAAACCGATAGTTAAAATACCAATGTCAGTGTGATGCACAATTCCGCAAATAATAATATTGACAACTTTGTCTTGCTGGTGTTTATGGCCTGGATCGCTTCATTGCCTGCTTTCTGGGTCAAAGGGTTTCTCATTCATGGTGGAATGGGCACTCTGCGTGTGTGTGAAGTGAATACAGGAATGATTTTATGGTTGTATTCCTTTTAATAGCACTGATTTCTCTTCCAGTCTTCTGTGAAGATGAAGTTGCTCTGTGTCCAGGTACTGAAAGACCTGCTGGGAGATGGAATTGATGTAAGTATCATTTTTAATATAGGACTTGTGTAGCTGAGGTCTTGAAGGGATAGTGTGACTCACGTCAGTTCTATTTTCCTGTTTAAGGCTTTCCTCCTACCTCTCTGATAGTAAACCTGCTGTATTACACCATAACCTCCTGATCATAGAATCCCTCCCGTGTACAAGGAGGCCATTTGGCCCATCGAGTCTGCACCGACTGTCCAACAGATCATCCCACCTAGGCCCTATCCCCATTGCCGCAAATATTTGCATTGCTAATCCCCCTAACCTGCACATCTTGAGACTCTAAGGGGCAACTTAGAGCCTGCTCCGCCATTCATCACCATCATGGCTGATTGTCCAACTCAATAGCCTAATCCTGCTTTCTCCCCATAACCTTTGATCCCATTCACCCCAAGTGCTATATCCAGCCGCCTCTTGAATACATTCAATGTTTTAGCATGGCCAATCCACCTAACCTACACATCTTTCGACCTGAGGGAGAAAACCGGAGCACCCGGAAAGCCGGAGATCCCGTGTCCGCGTGTGGATTTCCTCTGGGTGCCCCGGTCCAAAGATGTGCGGGTTTGGTGGGTTGGCCATGCTAAGTTGCCCCCGAGTGTCAGGGGGACTGAGCTAGGGTAGATGCGTGGGGTTATGGGGGTAGGATGGGATTGTGGTCAGTGCAGACTTGATGGGCCGAATGGTCTCCTTCTGCATTGTAGGATTTTATGAAAAAAAACTCACTCAGACGTGGGGGAGAAGGTACGGACTCCACACAGTCACCCAAGGCCGGAATTGAATTTGGGTCCCTGGCGCTGTGAGGCAGCAGTGCTAACCACTGCCAAAATATGAGTTATAGAATTTTACAGAGTATAAGAGCAGGGGGGTTATGATGGAGCTGTTTAAAACACTTGTTAGACCACAGCTAGAGTACTGTGTGCAGCTCTAGTTACCGCACTATAGGAAGGATGTGATTGCACTCGAGACAGAGAGAGTGCAGAGGAGATTCACTGGGACGTTGCCGGGGCTGGAGCTATGAAGAGAGGCTGGTTAGGCTGGGGATGTTTTCCTTAGAGCAGAGAAGGCTGAGGGGGGAACATGATCGAGGTGTACAAAATTATGAGGGACACAGATAGGAAGGAACTTTCCCCTTAGTAGAGGGGTCAATAATCAGGGGGCATAGATTTAAACTAAGACTCAGGAGATTTAGAGGGATTTAAGGAAAACATTTTCACCCAGAGGGTGGTGGGAAAATGGAACTCGCTGCCTGAAAGGGTGGTAGAGGCAGGGAACCCTCACAACATTTAAGAAGCATTTAGTTGAGCACTTGAAACACCGTAGCAGACAAGGTTACGAACCAGGGGTCGAAAATGGGATTAGAATAGATAGGTGTTTGATGGCCAGCACAGACACCATAAAACCATAAGATATAGGAGCAGAATTAGGCCACTCGGCCCATCGAGTCTGCTCTGCCATTCGATCATGGCTGATCTGATTCTCATCCCCATTCTCCTGCCTTCTCCCCGTAACCCTCGGTCCTCTTATTGATCAAGAATCTATCTATCTCAGTCTTAAAGACACTCAATGACCTGGCCTCCACAGCCCTCTGGCAATGAGTTCCACAGATTCACCACCCTCTGGCTGAAGAAATTCCTCCTCATCTCGGTTTTCAAGGAGTGTCCCTTCACTCTGAGGTTGTGCCCTCGAGTTCCAGTCTCTCCCACTAATGGAAACATTCTCTCCATGTCCACTCTATCCAGGCCTCTCGGTAATCTGTAAGTTTCAATGAGATCCCCCCTCATCCTTCTCAACTCCATCGAGTATAGTTCCAGACTCTTCAACCGCTCCTCGTGTGACAAACCCTTCATTCCTGGGATCATTCTCGAGAGCCTCCTCTGGACTCACTCCAAGGCAGCACATCCTTCCTTGGGTATGGGGCCCAAAACTCCTCTCAATGGGCCAAAGGGCCTCTTTCTGTGCTGTAAAACTCTGACTCCATTAGTTTATCAGTGAAATGCTACAACTCAGAAGATATTTTGTTTGCTGGATGTGGAAACCCATCCCCAGTGATGCTGATCGGTCAGAGAACTGGCTCTTTAGCTGGAATTTTCCAGTCCCCCTGCTGTCACCTGCGGGAAAATCCACGGCAAATCTGGGACCATTAACATCTCCGTTCATGTCGGCGGGAAGGGCTGGAAAATTCCGGCCTTTGTCTAGCAATGGTTTCCAAACGTCCTCGTAAGAGAAAACCGTGGGTGTCTTTCAAAAGAAAAGCAGGAATTTATAAGACCATGGGTCCCTGATTCTTTCAGAAAATATGGAAAATTCCCGTTTTTTTTGTTGGTAGAATAACAATATTTATCCTTAAAGTGTTTTGTTTTATCCTTCAACAAAGTGGGCAATCGGCTGTGACAATGTATGAATCCAATAGAATCCTGCAGTGCAGAAGGAGGCCATTTGGCCCATCGAGTCTGCACCGACCACAATCCCGTCCAGGCCCTATCCCCATCACCCCATGTATTTATCCTAGCTAATCCCCCTGACACAAAGGGGCAATTTAGCACGGCCAATCCACCTAACCGGCACTTCTTTGGAGTGTGGGGAAACCGGAGCACCCGGAGGAAACCCACGCAGACACGGGGAGAACGTGCAGACTCCACACAGACAGTGACCCAAGCCGGGAATCGAACCCGGGTCCCTGGCGCTGTGAAGTCCCCCATCTCCATCCCCAACCCCCGTGTGATTGTTTCTGAAAGAGTTGGTCGACGTATTGGGTTTTTTGACAAGCTTCTTTGCACATTTGAACATTAGTTGTGTCAGCAATCACTCATTGCCTGTTGGTTCTCTCCTGCCAGTATGAGAAGATTGCAAAGCTCACTGCAGATGCCAAGTTTGGTAAGTCTCTGCCAAGCTTTTTCATGTGCATCATCTAGTTGTCTTTGCAATGCTCAAGTATTTTTGTGTTTTGCACTTGTAATTGTTCGTTCAATGCCGTGTAATGTGATATTTGCTTATTATACATCATACTGTTGAGGGAATATTATTCCATGCAGAATGCAAGAGGCTCCCTTTGATGTGAACATGCAAAAAGAATGAAAAAGTCTTGTGTTTTCATCGTGTTTGACACGATCACCAGACTGCTTCAACGCTTTACAGCCAATTAAGTACTTTTTGAAGTGTAGAAAGAACAAAGAAACTTTCAGCACAGGAACAGGCCGTTCGGCCCTCCAAGCCTGCACCGACCATGCTGCCCGACTGAACTAAAACCCCCTACCCTTCCGGGCACCGTATCCCTCCATTCCCATCCTATTCATGTATTTGTCAAGATGCCCCTTTAAAAGTCACTATCTTAGGGGTGGCACGGTGGCACCGTGTAACACAGCGCCAGGGACCCGGGTTCAATTCCAGCCTCGGGTCACTGTCCGTGTGGAGTTTGCACGTTCTCCCCGTGTCTGCGTGGGTTTCCTCCGGGTCCTCCGGTTTCCTCCCACAATGGAAGATGCGTAGGTTAGGTGGATTGGCCGTGCTAAACTGCCCTTTACTGTCCAAAGATGTGCAGGTTAGGTGGATTGGCCATGCTAAATTGCCTCTTAGTGTCCCGGGATGTGTAGGTTAGAGGAATTAGCGGGGTAAATATGTGGGGTAACGGGGGTAGGGCCTGGGTGGGATTGTGCTCGGTGCAGGCTCGATGGGCCGAATGGCCTCCTCCTGCACTGTAGGGTTGCTGTGATTCTATGATCTGTAGCTACTGTAGTACTGCACAAAGTACAGCAGCCTATTTGCACACCGCAAATGTGATAAAGATTGGATCATTGGTTTTGTAATGCTGATTAAATGTTGGCCAGGACACCAGTTATTGTGGTACACTCTTCTTCAAGCTAATACCAAGCGACCCTTAATATCCCTCTGAGTAGGCCGGTGCGACCTTGCTTTAATGTCTCCTCCAAAAGACAGCACCTCCTGACAGTGTAGCACTCCCTTTGTACTTCATTGGAGTGTCAGCCATGATTTGTGTGCTCAAGACCTTGTGACTCAAGAGGCGCGTATGCTAACAGGCCACTGCTCATGGCCTAAATCAGCGAAGGGCAACCTTGCTGCGTGAGTGGCCCCCCCCTCCTTCGCAGTGGGCCTCAAGATTGAAATCGGGCTTGTTCGCTAATCATGACCCCCATGAATAAGATTAAATATAGAAACATAGAAGATAGGAGGAGGCCATTCGGCCCTTCGAGCCTGCTCCGCCATTCATCACGATCATGGCTGATCGTCCAACTCAATAACCTAATCCTGCTTTCTCCCCATAACCTTTGATCCCATTCGCCCCAAGTGCTATATCCAGCCGCCTCTTGAATACATTCAATGTTTTGGCATCAACTACTTCCTGTGGTAATGAATTCCACAGGCTCGCCACTCTTTGGGTGAAGAAATGTCTCCTCACCTCCATCCTAAATGGTCTACCCCGAATCCTCAGACTGTGACCCCTGGTTCTGGACTCCCCCACCATCGGGAACATCCTCCCTGCACCTATCCTGTCTGGTCCTGTTAGAATTTTATAAGTCTCTATGAGATCCCCCCTCATTCGTCTGAACTCCAGCGAAAACAATCCTAACCAAGTCAATCTCTCCTCATACATCAGTCCCGCCATCCCCGGAATCAGCCTGGTAAACCTTTGCTGCGCTCCCTCGAGAGCCAGAACATCCTTCCTCAGAAAAGGAGATCAAAACTGCTCACAATATTCCAGGTGTGGCCTCACCAAGGCCCTGTATAATTGCAACATGTATTTAATAAATGCCGAATACTTCATAACGAGTTATAGAAAATGCTTATTCATATATTAACTGTCGATAACTCCAAATGATAAAAACAAAATAAATATTTATATTCTTAGAATCCCTGCAGTGCAGAAGGAGGCCATTTGGCCCTTCGAGTCTGCACCGACAACATTCCCACCCAGGCTCTATCCCCATAACCCCACACATTTACCCTGCTAATTCCCCGACACTAAGGGGCAATTTTAGCATGGCCAATCAACCTAACCCGCACATCTTTCGGACTGTGGGAGGAAACCCACGCAGACACGGGGAGAATGTGCAAACTCCACACACAGACAGTGACCCAAGCCGGGAATCGAACCCGGGTCCCTGGCGCTGTGAGGCAGCAGTGCCCCCGAGCCGCCCCAGTTTATGCTTACCTTCTTTACATCGTACTTTGATTGAGAGCCCAGCCTTCCTTGTGTCTAGTCAACGTTGAGAGGAATCAGCACGCACCTCACATCACCTGCCCTCGCTTTGTGTGTGTGTCACTTTAGTGGGAAAAAAAACTACAAGGATGGAAAGGCAGCAGAATCTGGCAACACTGTGGGTAGGCCTCAGATTGCCCGCCACTGGTCTAAATAGTGAACAAAGGTTACAGGCTACACTCGTCCACTGAGCAGTGCAATGCTGTGCACCCATTGATTAACACCAACATCATTGATTCGACTGTTAATCACCTCATCTGCAGCGAGGCACTCTGTCTGCACTGACAACAAAATTCAATATCATACCTAAAGGAAGAAACTGCCATATCTAGCTCCAGAAGAATACCGACACAAAACGCAGTGTTAATGTGGGAGAGTTTACTACTGATGAGGATGTCACCAACTTGCTTTCTGTCTGTTATCATCGAATCCCTACATTGCAAAAGGAGGCCATTCGGCCCATTGACTTCTGGATGATTCTGCCTGAGAGACAGAGAGCACTCCACCCTCTGGTGTGAGCGCTCGCTCTCAGTTTCCATTGGTCCCACAAGTCAGTTCTGCTGTACCGTCTTAAAGAGACAGACACCACATGGGCAGCACGGTGGCACAGTGGTTAGCACTGACCACAAGCCCATCCAGGCCCTATTCCCGTCACCCCATGCATTTACCCTATCTAGTCCCCCGTTTGAATTGATTTATTGTCACATGTATTATTATACAGTGAAAAGTATTGTTTCTTGCGCGCTATACAGACAAAGCATACCGTTCATAGAGAAGGAAAGGAAAGAGTGCAGAATGTAGTGTTACAGTCATAGCTAGGGTGTAGAGAAAGATCAACTTAATGCCAACTAGGTCCATTCAAAAGTCTGACAGCAGCAGGGAAGAAGCTGTTCTTGAGTCGGTTGGTACGTGACCTCAGACTTTTGTATCTTTTTCCTCAAGGTGGAAGAAGCTTTCTTCTTCCCCTGACACTAAGGGGCAATTTAGAACGGCCAATCCATCTAACCCGCGCAACTTTAGACTGTAGGAGCAAAATCGGAGGAAACCCACGCAGACACGGGGGGGAATGTGCAAACTCCACACAGACAGTGACCCGAGCCGGGAATCGAACCCGGGTCCCTGGTGCTGTGAGGCAGCAGTGCTAATCGCAGTGCTAACAACTGTGCCACCGTGCTGCCCATGTGGTGTCTGTCTCTTTAAGACAGTACAGCAGTACTGACTTGTGGGACCAAAGGAAACTGAGAGCGAGCGCTCACACCAGAGGGTGGAGTGCTCTCTCTCTCTCTCTCTCTCTCTCTTAGGCAGAACCATCCGGAAGCCATGTTGTCAGCATGTAAGGACTGGAGCAGGGCTGCAACTCCTGTCCGTTACAAAATGAAAATCTTTGCAAAGTTGCACAAAAGGACAATTTAATATTGCCAAAAAATAACGTTAATCCTCGGATATTTATTTTTGAATTGCAGAAACCAGCGATATAAAGGCCACTATTGCGGTGCTAAACTTTGTGATATCAAGCGCGGCCAAGTATGGCGTTGATGGCGAATCGTTATCTAGTGAATTACAACAACTTGGTCTGCCAAAAGGTATTGTTGTTTTCCGACCTGTTGTATCAACAAGAGTTTGTGAGCGTGATAGGCACTCGCCTGATGAAGGGGCAGCGCTCCGAAAGCTCGTGCTACCAAATAAACCTGTTGGACTTTAACCTGGTGTTGTGAGACTTCTCACTGTTCCCACCCCAGTCCAACACCGGCATCTCCACATCGTGACTGGGAGTGTTTGTAAAGTAAAGTTTGATGAGTAAACTGGTTGGTTTTGGACAGAGTGCTCCCGTTACGAAGATTCCTCTGTATCCCCACCTTTCATGATACCTTCAGTACTGGGCCCGGAATCTTCCTAACTGCATCTCATGCTTAACATTTCAGAACATGCTGCTGCCCTCTGTAAATCTTACGAAGACAAACAGACTGCCCTTCAAGACAGACTAAAGGAGAGCAGTCTCAGGCGTAAGTGGCAATATCTTTATCTCGAAGTTTGGCGATGAGCCTGGATTCTCTCCAGTTTTGATTTACTATTGTATTAGCTTACAGTGAAAAGTATTGTTTCTTGCACACTATACAGACAAAGCATACCGTTCATAGAGAAAGAAAGGAGAGGGTGCAGAATGTAGTGTTACAGTCACAGCTAGGGTTTGATTTGATTTGATTTATTATTGTCACATGGATTAGTATACAGTGAAAAGTAGTGTTTCTTGCGCGCTATACAGACAAAGCATACCGTTCATAGAGAAGGAAAGAAGAGGGATGTAGTGTTACAGTCATGAGAATGTGGTGTTACAGTCATAGCTAGGGTGTAGAGAAAGGTCAACTTAGTGCGGGGTAGGTCCATTCAAAAGTCTGACAGCAGCAGGGAAGAAGCTGTTCTTGAGTCGGTTGGTACGTGACCTCAGACTTTTGTATCTTTTTCCCGACGGAAGAAGGTGGAAGAGAGAATATCCGGGGTGTGTGGGGTCCTTGATTATGCTGGCTGCTTTTCTGAAGCAGCGGGAAGTGTAGACAGAGTCAATGGATGGGAGGCTGGTTTGCGTGATGGACTGGGCTTCATTCACAACCCTTTGTAGTTCCTTGCGGTCTTGGACAGAGCAGGAGCTGTACCAAGCTGTGATACAACCAGGAAGAATGCTTTCTATGGTGCATCTGTAGAGATTTGTGAGAGTCGTAGCTGACATGCCAAATTTCCTTCGTCTCCTGAGAAAGTAGAGGCGTTGGTGGGCTTTCTTAACTATAGCGTCGGCATGGGGGGGGGGACCAGGACAGGTGACCTGGACACCTAAAAAAAGTGAAGCTCTCGACCTTTTCTACTTCGTCCCCGTTGGTGAAGTGGTGCATCTGTGAAAGTTGGTGAGAGTCGTAGCTGACATGCCAAATTAGTGTGAATGAGATGTGGCCAGAGAGGTTGCGCGTTGTGGGAGTGGGTAGGGATTTATTTTACCCCCTCCCTGTTCTTTTTTTAAAAACTGTGTGGCCCTAACGGGACTTTTGCTCTCCGTATGCAGTGAACAGACTAGATTCCGTGTCGTGGAGGGTGGACTACTCGCTGAGTTCCAGTCAGCTGAAGGAAGTGAATGAACCCATGGTCCACTTGAAGATCAACGTTCGGAATGTTGACACGGGCACTGTGGAGCCCACGGTCGTCACGGTGACATCCAACAAGTTCAGGGTCTTGCTCACTGGTAGGTCGAGTCTACCAACAAATGGGGGTGAGGGAAATGGGTGGGTGGGGTGATCAGAAATTTGACCAAGCCCATTTCATGTTGTACAAACTCTTGCTTTGTTTAACTCATTAAGACTAACATTTCTAATGAATGTGCCTGCGTTGCTGCTACTGCTTCAGTCCTAAGGTTACTTTTCCACAGCTAGATAGTCAACATCTTTTCCCAAAGGTAGGGGAGTCTCAAACTAGAGGGCATAGGTTTAAGGGGAGAGATACAAAAAGGGTCCAGAGGGGCAATTTTTTCACACAGAGGGTGGTGAGTGTCTGGAACAAGCTGCCAGAGGTAGTAGTAGAGGCGGGTACAATTTTGTCTTTTAAAAAAACATTTGGGCAGTTACATGGGTAAGATGGGTATAGAGGGATATGGGCCAAATGTGGGCAATTGGGACTAGCTTAGGGGTTTAAAAAAAACAGGGCGGCATGGACAAGTTGGGCCGAAGGGCCTGTTTCCATGCTGTAAACCTCTATGATTCCATAGAATCCCTACAGTGCAGAAAGAGGCCATTTGGCCCATCGAATCTACACTGACTCTCTGACAGAGTATCACAAACGGGCGGCAGAGTGGTTAGCACTGCTGCCTCAGCGCCAGGGACCCGGGTTCGATTCCCAGCTTGGGTGGAGTTTGCATGTTCTCCCCATGTCTGCGTGGGTTTCCTCCCGGAGCTCTGGTTTCCTCCCACAGTCTGAAAGACGTGCTGGTTAGGGTGCATTGACCTGAACAGGCACCGGAGTGCGGCGACTAGGGGATTTTCACAGTAACTTCATTGCAGTGTTAATGTAAGCCTTACTTGTGACTAATAAATAAATTTAAACTTCAAGAGTCCGCGAGGGTTAATGACCCCTCTTGTCTTGTCCCCTCAGAACTCAAGCAAGCACAGGCACTGATGAACGCCTTGAACTAAACGACTTTATACAAAATGGTCAACTCTTCTGGTGAACTGCGAACTTCCTGGATTTGCAGGAAATTGGCGGAAGAGAGGGGCAAACGTTCGGATACAGTAAAAAAAACAATGACTCCTGTTGCTCTCTGGGCTGCGGATCCGACCGGAGTTTGAACATTCCATTAAACGTCCTTCCCGCAAAGCTAGCGTGAAAGATATTTGTATATCCGAAAGATTAGGACCTGAATTCGTATCTTGATGAAGCACTTTCTCGAGAATGATTTGTGTGTAATGATTTATGTAGAACCTAGATGCAGGAGTAGGCCATTCGGCCCTTTGAGCCTCTAGTAGCTCCTTCAGCACTGCAATGTCTTGGGGATATCAAGGGTACAAGCAAAATTACCACCGGGAAATCGCAACGAGAAGTTAACGTCTCCACCTGGCTGGTTGAGTCTCGCCGTTGGGGCATCTTATATGGCGAGGCTGACTGAACTCTGACCTCTGACCCAACGATTGCACGCCAGTTGACTGACCCGGGAGGTGCAGTGGTTTGGAACATTCTCCACTCGCCCCTGGAGATCTTGGCCGGAATTTTACTGGCACGCCCACCCCGAGGCTCGTAGAGATGGCACCCGAGGCCAACGGAGAACGCCATCCTGCGAGCCTCGGGATGGGCGTGCCAGTAGAATCGAGGGCCCTTGGTTCGAACCTGCCTGAGACAACTCGGGTGAAAAGCTTCCTCTCAGCAACGATTGGGCGGCACGGTAGCACAGTGGTTAGCACTGCTGCCTCACAGCTCCAGGGTCCCGGGTTCGATTCCCGGCTCGGGTCACTGTCTGTGTGGAGTTTGCACATTCTCCTCGTGTCTGCGTGGGTTTCCTCCGGGTGCTCCGGTTTCCTCCCACAGTCCAAAGATGTGCGGGTTAGGTTGATTGGCCAGGTTAAAAAATGCCCCTTGGAGTCCTGGGATGCGTAGATTAGAGGGATTAGCAGGTAAATATGTGGGGGTAGGGCCTGGGTGGGATTGTGGTCGGTGCAGACTCGATGGGCCGAATGGCCTCCTTCTGAACTGTAGGGTTTCTATGATTGTTTAACTTCCAGATGGCCATCCCAGGTTGTTTGAGGCTTCCTTAATTTACAATGTCCGGAATTTAACAGTGTCTACAAGGGGCTGGGAAATGGAAGAATCGCCAGCTGGGTGCGGAATTGGGACACAGTTGCAGTCCCTGTGTTTAATAACGTGCATTACCTTTGAGAACTTGACACTAATCAGGAGCGCAGACAATTTATTTCATTGCCAGATTATATTATTTGACTTCTTAAGCGGGTTGGTAAATAAGGAGGCTTGGCCCAAGTATCTTTGCATTCGAGCTAATTGGATCCTAAAACCTGTGGATTCAGGGCAGCATCCGTCACTGGAGTTTCCCGGGGATGTGTTGTCACTTGAAGGAGCAGGGTTGAGCTCTGATATGAAGTGTTTTTTTGTTCTGGAAGGCTGCAAAAGAATTGAGGCCAAGTGTTTGAATGAAATGGTGTTTTCGAAGGGTCGGGGGGTGGGGGAAGGGGGTTTGTTTCACTCCTCCGGCTTGTAAATCAGCCTCGAAATGACCACCAGCCCTTTTTCCTTTTTGCTCAGGTCTTGACCACTTTGGTAACTTGCAGGACGTTAGCCCGTAGGAGAGAGCCAGTCAGTAAATTCTTCCCACACTTTTTATTTTAGAAAGAGCCGGTGTCTGTCCCCATTTATAGCCACACAGTGGGTTATCACATTGACCATCCAAGTAACCCCATGAGGCGGCACAGTGGTTAGCGCGGCTGCCTCACAGCGCCGGGGACCCGGGTTCGATTCCGGCCTCGGGGTCACTGTCTGTGTGGAGTTTGCACGTTCTCCCCCGTGTCTGCGTGGGTTTCCTCCGGGTGCTCCGGTTTCCTCCCACAGTCCAAAGAGGTGCGGGTCAGGTAGATTGGCCATGCTAAATTGATTGGGGGGTTAGCAGGGTAGATATGTGGGGTTACGGGGATAGGGCCTGGGTGGGATTGTGGTCAGTGCAGACTCGATGGTCCGAATGGCCCCTTCCTGCATTGTAAGGATGCTATGTCTTTTGAACCCTTGCAACCTGGCTTCAGAAGCAGCTAGGGCTGATAGCCAGGTGATAGCTGCGCTCTGTTAGGTTGAAATGATCAGGCGGCTGTGTAAGTTGGTACCTCTCTCTCTTTCTCCTCCCGCTCCTCGTGTTTTCTTACGGGGCAGCGGGAACATAGAATGTGAGTGAAGCTTTGGTCGCTGAGAGAATGACTCAGACACCCGTAACAACAAAATGCTCCAGTTCCCGCTTTTGCCTTGAGCACGGAGATTAATCAGAATCCTGCTCAGGTTGCAAAATGAAATAAAACCTTCATGAGGTTGGGCTCGGAACGATTGAGATTTCTTGGGTGGATTGAGAGTTTTCCGAGACCCGCGGTGCTTTTCATTGCTGACTTCCTATTCACACAGTGGAGGGGTAGGGTCTGCATTGCATCTCAAACTGCTGAACCAAATAGGGCCGTCCTGCGTCCTGTTTTGAGTTGAACTTGGAATCATTGGCCCTGTTTATAAAAAAAAAAACTAATCTAACTAGCAGAGACAATCAGAATCGGAGACTTCCCTGTGGATTTCATGGACTGGGCAATTCGGGAGTGTTTGAGTTCTCAATGTCCAAGGGTTTGTAATCTCAGTCTCACCTTCAATGTCGGGAATGTCACTGAGAATGTCTATCCCCAAACTAGTGTGCGTGCTGTGGTTAAGTGTTTACATACATGTGTCCAATAAAGCTACAAAGAAAAGTGTGTGTCTCGGAAAAAGTTAACTTTGATTCAGTTTTGTATTATACTCTGCTTCCTGCAGATATCCATGTGATGTTATAGCAAAGTGACATTCTTAATCGGGGCCAGTAATTCAGTATTGTGACTGGGTGGTATGAACTACCCAGGTTTTGTGTATGGTCACATTTGGTCACAGTCGAAGATCTTTAAGTATCTACTTTACCAGTGAGTTAATATGCTATGTACAGATTTTTTGGGGGGGTTTAAGCACTGAGGGTGGAATTTTCCCTCCCGCCCGCTGCGGGAATCGTCGCGGGAGGGACACGGACCATGCAACGATCAGTTGACCTCGGGTGGGACATTCTGGCATTAGGGTGATCCCAGCCGGAAAATCCCACCCAAAATTTGACTGAAGTTTCTTTAGGGTTTTTCGTACGCATGCATGAGGTAAATACTGTCCAGCCACTTAATGGCAGTTTGTAAACTTATAAATTGTGAAAATAAAATTGCAAGCTTATCCGAATGGAGGTCTATCTGTTTGGTCATTTCTCGCACTCCTGCATGTCGATGGCTGAAATGTGAGCCAATTAGAATCCATCACAAGAAGTAAGAGCTGCTATTGGTCATCTTGCCCCTCAGGCTGTGTCATTATTTAATAAGGTCATGGCCGATCCTTGATCCCAACCCCATATCCCCACCCTATCCCATATCCCCACCCTATCCCATATCCCCACCCTATCCCATATCCCCACCCTATCCCATATCCCCACCCTATCCCATATCCCCACCCTATCTCAATTCCTCAATTCCCTTCTGTGTCCATAATTCTGTTGAATTGAATACGACCAAATGTCGTTTGAGACAGGAATCCGATAGGCACTTCCATCCCTGGATTTCTCTCCCAATAAGAGTTTTAACAACACCAGGTTAAAGTCCAACAGGTTTATTTGGTAGCAAATGCCATTAGCTTTCGGAGCACTGCTCTGAAACCTGTTGGACTTTAACCTGGTGTTAAAACTCTTACTGTGTTCACCCCAGTCCAACGCCGGCATCTCCACATCATTTCTCTCCCAACCCAGAGCAACGAAACCAGTTCATAGAATTCCCTAGAATGAGGCCATGTTGTGTCTGCGCTGACTGTCCGACAGAGTATCTAACCCAGGACCACTCCCCGCCCTATCACCACAACTGCACACATATAGCATGGCCAATCCACCTAACCTGCACATCTTGGGATACTAAGGGGCAATTTCGCATGGCCAATCCACCTAACTGGCACATCTTTGGACTGTGGGAGGAAACTGGAGCACCCGGAGGAAACCCACGTAGACATGGGAAGAACGTGCAAACTCCACACACACAGTCGCCCAGGGCCAGAATTGAACCCAGGTCCCTGGTGCTGTGAGGCAGCACTGCTAACCACTGTGCCACCATGCTGCCAGCTATACCACCTTGTGTTCCAGCACTTCCTCCGCAGAAACTAGGAATTGGATCTGATCGATGGGTTAGTGCTGCGGTGTGGGGAGGGTACATTGGAGGCAGTCCAAAGGAAATTTACCAGGCTAATTCCTTGGATGAGAGGGTTGTCCTATCAAGAGAGACTAAATCGGTTTTTAGTTCTTTTATTGTCACGAGTAGGCTTACATTAACACTGCAATGAAGTTACTGTGAAAGTCCCCTCGTCGCCACACTCCGGCGCCTGTTCGGGTACACTGAGGGAGAATTTAGCACGGCCAATGCACCCGAACCCAGCACGTCTTTCAGACTGTGGGAGGAAACCCACGCAGACGTGGGGAGAATGTGCAGACTCCACATAGACAGTGACCCATGAAATCTTAAATTTGGAATTAAAAGTTGAATGACCATGAAAGAATTGTCATAAAAACCCATCTGGTTCACTAATGTCCTTTACGGAAGGAAATCTGCCATCCTTACCCGGTCTGGCCTACATGTGACTCCAGACCCACATCTTAAATGCTCTGAAATGGACAGTTAGGGATGGGTAACAAATGCTTGTCTTGCCAACGATGCCCACATCTCGTGAAAGAATTAAAATAAGTTACCCTTGAGAAGTTGGTAAGCTACCTTCTTGAACCACTACAATCCATGTGGTGTGGGACCACCTACAGTTAGGGAAGGAGTTCCAGGACTATGACCCAAAGATGAAGTATTAAAGGGGTGGAGAAGTCAATTGGTAGGTGATTTAATTTGATTTATTATTGTCACGTATTAGTATACAGTGAAAAGTATTGTTTCTTGCGCGCTGTACAGACAAAGCATACCGTTCATAGAGAAGGAAAGGAGAGAGTGCAGAATGTAGTGTTACAGTCATAGCTCGGGTGTTGAGAAAGATCAACTTAGTGCGAGGTAGGTCCATTCAAAAGTCTGACGGCAGCAGGGAAGAAGCTGTTCTTGAGTCGGTTGTCACGTGACCTCAGACTTTTGTATCTTTTTCCTGATGGAGGAAGGTGGAAGAGAGAATGTCCGGGGTGCGTGGGGTCCTTAATTATGCTGGCTGCTTTGCCGAGGCAGCGGGAAGTGTAGACAGAGTCAATGGATGGGAGGCTGGTTTGTGTGATGGACTGGGCTACGTTCATGACATTATTTCATTTCTTCCGGTCTTGGGCAGAGCAGGAGCCATACCAAGCTGTGATACAACCAGAAAGAATGCTTTCTATGGTGCATCTGTAAAGTTGGTGAGAGCTGTAGCGGACATACCAAATTTCCTTAGTCTCCTGAGAAAGTAGAGGCGTTGGTGGGTTTTCTTAACTGTTGCGTCGGCATGGGGGGGACCAGGACAGGTTGTTGGTGATCTGGACACCTAAAAACATGAAGCTCTCGACCATTTCTTCCTCATCGTCCACCGATGATACAGTTCTTGTACATTACAATAAGCCCAAAAAAGATTACGCCAGCATGTGATGTCCTTCCATACGGAGTAGGTGGTGTGAACTCTCATGTTGGGTCATGGTGAGGGTGACTGACTGTGTTTGCCTCATCCAACCTCAGTGCCAGTGGGAGACATTGTGCTCAGAACCTGAATCGTTTGTATTTTGGAGAAAGATTTCATAAATACTTGTCTGGTTGTAGTTTCACAATCGAAACTGATCATCATTCAAACTCTACGGTACTCGCTTCAGCTGCAGCCCAATGTAGAGACGGGCATTGATTTTGTCAGCTTAATACTGAGACATTAAATACAGACAATCGGAAGATCATTATAATGCCGATGTGATGTCTAGATTACCACCTCCATCAGAGATAGGGCGCAACAAGGTGTATTATTCTCTTGAGTTGCCAATCATAGCTGATAATATTGACAGAACAACTTGCAGGAACCCTGTGTTGGCAAGGTGTAGGGTCCATTCATTCCTTAGAATAGACGGAGACAGCGCTGATCTGATAAATTTCTTTTATTGAACAGAATTTGAAACTAAGACATTACAAAATTGAACAGAAAGAGAGAGGGAGACTGACTGCCAGTCCTGTACTGATCAAAGAACTCAAAGCATACTGAACAGGTCTCCAAAACAGACTGTTAGCTGCACACACAGTTCCACAATATGTTAACCCTTATCTCGGATTGAAATTGTTTGGTACATGCTGTCTCCGACTACCAAAACAATCCTCACCACTGTGGCCGTGAAAAGCCTTGTTTTGGATATGAAAAGCCTGTTTTTGCCCACATTGTACTTTCAGAAATGCAGTCAATTATTCTAGCTAACCCAGCATGCCAGCTGAGTTTAGCAGAGTTAGTTACGTAGGCAGAAATATCTCAAAATGAAGTCTTTGAATAAATAAAGCAAACCATTCACATGCCCCACAACACAAGGATTATGACGAAGATTTTTTCATTCAAAGGGCGTGGACGTCACTACATTTATTGCCCATCCCTAATTGCCCTTCAGGAGTTGGTGGTGAGCCTCCCACTTGAACCTCCAGCGTAGGTAAACCCAGAGTGCTGTTAGGGAGGGAGTTCCAGGATTTCGACCCCAGCGACAGTGAAGGATCGGCCGATATATTTCCAAGTCAGCTCGGAGGGGAACTTGCAATTTCCTGCACTAATCTTAAAAAGTGCCGTGAGGAAGACCAACAGAGAACAGTGGGCGATGTGTCTGGCCAAGTGCGAACTGTGATAGGGAGACAAGGCAAATTGTTGACAGTGAGAGAGATGCGTGGCACAGCGAATCCTTAAGAGATAAAAATCAAATATTACGCATCACGGAACTGCAGAGGGGTTAAACAGGAACTGTTTGAAATAGCTGGTGCATTTCCTCAATTATAACATCTGCCTTTTATGGTTCACTCGGTTAGCCTGATATAGGCAACTGTACGCCCCTCATTCCAGATTTTGACTGACCCACCATTGTTGGCTTATCTTCAGCTGATAAGGTCCCAAGCTCTGGAATCTCCTCAAAGAACAAAGAAAATTACAGCACAGGAACAGGTCCTTAGGCCCTCCAAGCCTGCACCGACCATGTTGCCCAACTGAACTAAAACCCTTTACCCTCCATTCCCATCCTATTCATGTATTTGTCAAGACGCCCCTTCAAAGTCACTATCGTATCTGCTTCCACTACCTCCCCCGGCAGCGAGTTCCATGCACCCACCTCCCTCTGTGTAAAAAACTTGCCTCGTACATCTCCTTTAAACCTTGCCCCTCGCACCTTAAACCTATGCCCCCTAGTAATTGACTCTTCCACCCTGGGAAGAAGCTTCTGACTATCCACTCTGTCCATGCCTCTCATAGTCTTGTAGACTTCTATCAGGTCGCCCCTTAACCTCCATCGTTCCAGTGAGAACAAACCAAGTTTCTCCAACCTCTCCTCATAGCTAATGCCCTCCATACCAGGCAACATCCTGGTAAATCTGTTCTGCACCCTCTCCAAAGCCTCCACATCCTTCTGGTAGTGTGGCGACCAGAATTGAACACTATATTCCAAGTGCGGCCTAACTAAGGTTCTATAAAGTGTCAACATGACTTGCCAATTTTTAACGGTGAATGGTAAAACTCCCTCCCTAAGCTTCTCTGCCTCTTTCTACTCTAAAACACTCCTTAAAACTCATCTCTTCGACCAAGCATTGAGTTATCTTTCTGTGGTAGTGTCAAATCTTGATTGATAATGCACCTGCGAAATTCCTTGGAAACCTTAGACAATGCTAAAGGGGCAATAGAAGAGCAAATGGTTCTCTTACACTAAAATCAAAAGACCAGATATTTTGGTATTAATTTTTTTTATTCATTTGTGGGACATGGGCGTCGCTGGCTAGGCCAGCATTTATTGCCCATCCCTAGTTGCCCCTTGAGAAGGTGGTGGCGAGCTGCCACCTTGAATCGCTGCAGTCCACGTGCTGTGGGTTGACCCACAATGCTGTTAGGGAGGGAATTCCAGGATTTTGACCCAGCGACTGTGAAGGAATGGCCGATATATTTCCAAGTCAGGACGGTGAGTGGCTTGGAGGGGAACTTGCAGGGGAATTACAACATAAAAAAAGTTGTTTAGTGGAAATTGTCAATCGGATAAATCCACGACAATGCCCCAAATTGTGTCTCAAAATGGATGATTTCAGGTCAACATCTCCACCATCTTGAGCCCGCAGATGCACAGTACAAACACTTCTAAAACTGTTACTCCAACCATGAATTATTGCTGTAATAAGTCTTCGGAGGCAGAAGTCCTTCACCAAAATCCCTTTATTTACAATTCCACCAGCAGTACACAGAGTGCTAGCAGTCTACCTTCAGGAGTGCCAGAGGACCTCTCGGTTAAATACAAGGAAAAGACTCCCTGATTGGCCCATCAATTGACTCCTTAATCAGGGAACTCTTTTTGTCCAACCAAAAAAACAAAATCAAATTAACTTAGGGATTCAGGGAGTTCATACTCCAAGAAACCAACCTCAAAGGCCTGATTGAAGTCATCACAATTGCCCACCCATTTGTGAGTCTATTTATCATAGAATCTTAGAAACCCTACAGCACAGAAAGAGGCCATTTGGCCCATCGAGTCTGCACCAACCACAATCCCACCCAGACCCTACCCCCATATCCCTACATATTTACCCACTAATCCCTCTAACCTACGCATCTCAGGACACTAAGGGCAATTTTAGCATGGCCAATCAACCTAACCCGCACATCTTTGGACTGTGAGAGGAAACCGGAGCACCCGGAGGAAACCCACGCAGACACAAGGAGAATGTGCAAACTCCACACAGACAGTGACCCAAGCTGGGAATTGAACCCAGGTCCCTGGAGCTGTGAAGCAGCAGTGCTAACCACTGTGCTACCGTGCCGTGCCCTTCACATCCTCGGGATATGTCAAGAGTATTTTGTGGCCAGCTAATTATTTCTTGAAGTGTGGTCAGTTGTATATTATGGGCAGGGCAGCAAGGTGGCACAATGGGTGGCACAATGGTTAGCACTGCTACCTCACAGCACCACGGCCCCGGATTCGATTCCGGCCTGGGGTCACTGTCTGTGTGGAGTCTGCACTTTCTCCCCGTGTCTGCGTGGGTTTCCTCCGGGTGCTCCGGTTTCCTCCCACAGGTGTGCGGGTTAGGTGGATTGGCCATGTTTAAATTGCCCCTTAGCGTCAGGGGGAGCAGCTAGATTAAATGCATGGGGTTACGGGGATAGGGCCTGGGTGGGATTGTGGCCGGTGCAGACTCGATGGGCCGAATGGCTCCTTCTGCACAGTCGGGATTCTATGATTCTGCGCAGAAAGATCCCACAAACAGCACTGAGGTGAAAGGCCAGTCCTTTGGAGGTGGTTCTTGAGCGATAAATGTTTGCTGGAAACTTACCAAATAAAGTTGCGAGGGTTTTCCCAGTCGCAGCCGACCCAGTTGTTCTGGAACACCCAGCGATGAAAGAAAGAGCTTCAAGCGACCTTTTGGTGATAATCTGCTTGTTGTGCTCCGGGTATCAGTCAATCTCCGAGGCTGAAAACTCACCATCACACAATGTGGAAGGATGTGGTGCAGAAGGAGGCCATTCAGCCCATCGTGCCTCTTCTAAAATACATGGTCTGCTTTTGCTTTCTCGCGGTGATGAATGGTAAAGAAGCCCAGTGAAAACCCTGGACTCACGAAGATGCCCGGTTGTGAGCCCTTGCTGCCAGCCCTGCCATAGTGACCTTCAGGAGGTTGACCAATGGTATCATTGAATAGAATCCCTGCAGTGCAAAAGAGGCCATTCAGCCCATCGAGTCTGCACCAACTCTCTGACAGAGCATCTTATCCAGGCCCGCTACCCCGTCCTATCCCCATAACCCCACACATTTACCATGGCTAATCCATCTAAACCTACACATCTTGGGATGCCAAGGGATAATTTAGTTTAAGTTTATTTGGTGAAAATAAGTTTATGAGTGAAAATAGTAATGGTTTAAGTTTTGAAGTTTTTTAAAAGTTTATTTATTAGTGTCACAAGTCGGTTTACATTAACACTGTGATGAAGTTACTGTGAAAATGCCTTAGTCGCCACACTCTGGCGCCCGTTCGGGTACACTGAGGGAGAATTTAGCATGGCCAATTAATCTGACAGCACGTGTTTTGGACTCTGGGAGGAAACCGGAGCACCCGGAGGAAACCCACGCAGACACGGGGAGAATGTGCAAACTCCACACTGACAGTGACCCAAGCCGGGAATCGAACCCGGGTCCCTGGCGCTGTGAGGCAGCAGTGCTAACCACTGTGCCACCCAGCTACTATTCCCATCCTGTATCACAATTCCTGGCTTTTCGCTTGGCAAAGTCACGTGACTCCATCCTGGCTGCAGTGTCTTCTGGGAGTTGTGGCTGCCCAGTGGCCCACTGTCTGCCACAGAGGGAGAGACAGCGGGCTAGATTTTCCGACTTCGCCCACAGCCGGGATTCTCCGGACCCGCTGCAGTAGACGGAGATTTAGCTGAGTGCCAACAGCAGGGGAAATCCGGCCTACATTTCCCATCCCATGCCACGGAGACCGTCTTTCCTGGTTTGGTGGGGAGGAGGGTTGGGGGGGGAGGGAATTTGATGATACTTGCTCAGCATACCCACCCAACACACTCAATGGCGTCGACGTGAGGTATTGTTGAGAAACCTCCTGCAAGGCTTTCTTTGGTCACCGGGAGATTGACGCTGGATTCCTGGAGACTCCCAAACATTCCGGTCGAAACAGGGGCTGGCGGGGGATGTGGTGAGAGCTTGGCAACCCTATTTTCCAGCAAGTTTCACCTGAACTCTCTGTCTGTGCAAGCATGCTAAATTGCCCCTTAGTGTACCAAGATGTGTAGGTTAGATGGTAAGTACTTGGGATTATGGGGATTGGGGCGGGGGGTGAGGGCCTGGGTAAGATGCTCTTTTCAGAGAGTTGGCGCAGATGCGATGGGCCGAATGGCCTCTTCCGTACTGTAAGGCTTCTATGGGTGGAATTGATTTGATTTGATTTGATTTATTATTGTCACATGTATTGGGATACAGTGAAAAGTATTGTTCGTGTGCACTATACAGACACAGCATACTGTTCATAGAGAAGGAAAGGAGAGAGCGCAGAATGTAGTGTTACAGTCATAGCTAGGGTTTGATTTGATTTGATTTATTATTGTCACATGTATTGGGATACAGTGAAAAGTATTGTTTCTTGCACGCTTTGGAGAGAGTACAGAGGAGGTTTACCAGGATGTTGCCTGGTATGGAGGGGCTTAGTTATGAGGAGAGATTGGGTAAACTGGGGTTGTTCTCCCTGGAAAGACGGAGGATGAGGGGAGACTTAATAGAGGTGTATAAAATTATGAAGGGCATAGATAGGGTGAACGGTGGGAAGCTTTTCCCCAGGTCGGTGGTGACGTTCACGAGGGGTCATAGGTTCAAGGTGAAGGGGGGGAGGTTTAACACAGATATCAGAAGGACATATTTTACACAGAGGGTGGTGGGGGCCTGGAATGCGCTGCCGGGCAAGGTGGTGGAGGCGGACACACTGGGAACGTTTAAGACTTATCTAGATAGCCATATGAACGGAGTGGGAATGGAGGGATACAAAAGAATGGTCTAGTTTGGACCAGGGAGCGGCACGGGCTTGGAGGGCCGAAGGGCCTGTTCCTGTGCTGTATTGTTCTTTGTTCTTTGCTATACAGACAAAACATACTGTTCATAGAGAAGGAAAGGAGAGAGTGCAGAATGTAGTGTTACAGTCATAGCTAGGGTGTAGAGAAAGATCAACTTAATGCAAGGTAGGTCCATTCAAAGTCTGACTGCAGCAGGGAAGAAGCTATTCTTAAGTCGGTTGGTACGTGACCTCAGACTTTTGTATCTTTTTCCCAACGGAAGAAGGTGGAAGAGAGAATGTCCGGGGTGCGTGGGGGTCCTTAATTTTTACCGGCACGTCAGCCCGAGGTTCGTACAATCCCGCCAGAGGCCAACGGAGAATGCTGTTCTCCGAGCCTTGGCCGGCCCCCAGAATCCGGGGAGAGGTGTTACGGTAAAATTCCGACCTATGATTCTGTGACATGCCGAAATATTGACCAAGCTATCTCTCAGTTTATAAATACTCTCCCGGTGGGCTGTGGTTCAGTTTGCAGCAATCCCTCCTCTGAGTCAGAAGCTTCGCGACGCTTCGAGTCCCAGCACGGAGATGTGAGCGCTAATTCCTGGCTGACAACCCAGTGCCGTATTGAGGGGGTTGTGCACTGTCAGAGTTCCAGTTCAGAGATGAAACCCAGAGCCTGTTAGAGACGTTGTACTCTCTGTAAATCATGGGCAGGAACTAATGTGATATGTGTAAGTGTTCTGGGGGGCCACATTTCATAGCCGCACTGACGTGATGAACAATCTGATTTGCCTTTTCAACTAGTAAAATTAAACCTGTACAGACTTTAAAAGTGCGATTGTTAACAAGACTGGGAACCAAAAGACAACAAGAGCCACGTCGCACCTCCCCACAGGTAAAAGATCCAATCTCGTTACTTTGAAGAGAAGGAGCTGTCCTGGGACCCTGGCCAATATTTATCCTTCAACCAACAAGACAGGCACAGACTGTCTGGCTGTTGTGACCTTGCTGTTTATGGGATCTTTCTGTGCTCCCGACCTTACAATGGTGGTTACACTTCAAACCGACTTTGGGATCTCCTGTAAAAGGTGCTTGTTTTCATAGAATCCCTACAGTGCAGAAGGAGGCCATTCGGTCCATCAATCCTGCGCCAAGTACAATCCCACCCAAGCCCTATCCCCATTATCCAACATACTTACCCCACTAATCCCTCTAACCTACGCATCCCGGGACACTAAGGGGCAGTTTAGCATGGCCAATCCACCTAACCCACACATCTTTGGAGTGTGGGAGGAAACCGGAGCACCCGGAGGAAACCCACGCGGACACGGGGAGAACGTGCAGACTCCACACAGACAGTGACCCAAGCTGGGAATCGAACCCGGGTCCCTGGCGCTGTGAGGCAGCAGTGCTAACCACTGTGCAGCCATTACGCCTTTTGTTTTGTTCCCCAAAGTTTGAAGCAATCCCACTTTTAGACTCAGAATGATTTGATTTATTATTGTCACATGTATTAGTATACAGTGAAAAGTATTGTTTCTTGCGCGCTGTACAGACAAAGCATACCGTTCATAGGGAAGGAAAGGAGAGGGTGCAGAATGTAGTGTTACAGTCATAGCTAGGGTGTAGAGAAAGATCAACTTAATGCGAGGTAGGTCCATTCAAAAGTCTGACAGCAGCAGGGAAGAAGCTGTTCTTGAGTCGGTTGGTACATGACCACAGATCTTTGTATCTTTTTCCCGATGGAAGAAGGTGGAAGAGAGAATGTCCGGGATACGTGGGGCCCTTGATTGTGCTGGCTGCTTTTCTGAGGCAGCGGGAAGTGTAGACAGAGTCAATGGATGGGAGGCTGGTTTGAGTGATGGATTGGGCTTCATTCAAGATCCTTTGTAGTTTTTTGCGGTCTTGGACAGAGCAGGAGCCGTACCAAGCTGTGATACAACCGGAGAGGATTCAGAAAGTATTGCACTGGCTTTCGTATCTCGTCTGGTAATAAAAGATGCTTGTTATGATTTTTGACTCCCGAATCACACTTTTAGACTCAGAATGCTGAGGCTAGGGGTGACCTAGTGGCACAATGGGGTGTCTGAACCAGAAGCTCCCAGTTCGATTCCCAACCCAGAACTTGCAGGACAAGGAAAGTGCATTTGTAACGCGGTCTATCAGGTCTGGATGCAGAGATGTTGTTTCCTTTGGCTGGGTAAGGGTCTAGAACAAGGGGCCACAATCTCAGGATACCGAGTTGGCCATTTACGACTGAGATCAGGAGAAACGTCTTCACTCGGAAGGTGGTGGAGCTGTGGAATTCACCACCACAGAAGGTTCTGGAGGTCAAGTCACGGAATATATTTAAGAATATAGGGGCGGCACAGTGGTTAGCACTGCTGCCTCACAGCCCCAGGGACCCGGGTTCGATTCCCGGCTTGGGTCATTGTCTGTGTGGAGTTTGCACGTTCTCCCCGTGTCTGCGTGGGTTTCCTCCGGGTGCTCCGGTTTCCTCCCACAGTCCAAAGATGTGCGGGTTAGGTTGATTGGCCGTGATAAATTGCTCTTTAGTGTCGGGGGACTAGCTTGGGTAAATGCATGGGGTTATTGGGGAGAGGGCCTGGGTGGGATTGTGGTCGGTGCAGACTCGATGGGCTGAATGGCCTCCTTCTGCACTGTAGGATTCTAAGAAGCAAATAGGTTTCTAGACTCTAGGGGTGTCAAGGTGTATGGGGAGAGCGCAGGAGTATGGTGTTGTGATAGTGGATCAGCCATGATCACGTTTTAAGTTTATTTATTAGTGTCACAAGTCGGCTTACATTAACACTGCAATGAAGCTGTTGTGAAACTGTTGAATGGCGGAGCAAGCTCGAAGGGGTGAATGGCCTCCCAAAAGGAAAGGAAAATGGGAAAATAAAAATACTGGTTGAAACTGGTCTTGTATACTTTAAAAAATGAACACCAGCAAAACAGGGAAATAAGGATACTGGTCTTGTACTAACTCCTGCCCCTGTTTATCTATGTTTCTGTGCCAGTGACAGGTGGGAGAGATTGCTGCATGAGACAGAGAGTTTACCACCACAGCTCCAGAATGCAACATGCCGGAGATCACAGCTCCTCTTACTGTGTGAGTGAGCTGGGAAAGTGTAACTCTTTCCAGTGCACAGCCTGGCACAGGCAGAGCCTGCTCCTTTAAGGCTGACACAGGCAGAGCCTGCTCCTTTAAGGCTGACACAGGCAGAGCCTGCTCCTTTAAGGCTGACACAGGCAGAGCCTGCTCCTTTAAGTCTGACACAGGCAGAGCCTGCTCCTTTAAGTCTGACACAGGCAGAGCCTGCTCCTTTAAGGCTGGCACAGGCAGAGCTTGCCCCTTTAAGGCTGATGTGGAGATGCCGGCGATGGACTGGGGTAAACACAGTAAGAGTTTTAACAACACCAGGTTAAAGTCCAACAGGTTTATTTGGTAGCAAATACCATTAGCTTTCGGAGCGCTGCTCCTTCGTCATTCACTCCATCTGACGAAGGAGCAGCGCTCCGAAAGCTAATGGTATTTGCAACCAAATAAACCTGTTGGACTTAGAATCATAGAATCATAGAAACCCTACAGTGCAGAAGGAGGCCATTCGGCCCATCGAGTCTGCACCGACCGCAATCCCACCCAGGCCCTACCCCCACATATTTACCCGCTAATCCCTCTAACCTACGCATCTCAGGGGCAATTTTAACCTGGCCAATCAACCTAACCCGCACATCTTTGGACTGTGGGAGGAAACCGGAGCACCCGGAGGAAACCCACGCAAACACGAGGAGAATGTGCAAACTCCACACAGACAGTGACCCAAGCCGGGAATCGAACTCGGGACCCTGGAGCTGTGAAGCAGCAGTGCTAACCACTGTGCTACCGTGCTACTTTAACCTGGTGTTGTTAAAACTCTTACTGCCTTTAAGGCTGGCACAGGCAGAGCCTGCTCCTTTAAGGCTGACTTAGGCAGAGCCTGTCCCTTTAAGGCTGACACAGGCAGAGCCTGCCCCTTTAAGGCTGACTCAGGCAGAGCCTGCCCCTTTAAGGCTGACACCAGTACAGTGAGAGCAAAGACTACAGATCCCAGCTTGCTCCATTGCAGTGAGTGAGGAAGTGAAAGGCAGACTGGACAAAGGAAGCAGCATTGAGAGAGAACCCGGGGTTGGTGCACACTGAACTTTCCACTGCATTGCAAAATCTAATTGTAACAGCTTAATCTTTCTGTCTGTTTTGTCCCACAGCATTCTGATCTTGCTGCATTTCTGTTGCAATTTGTCCTGATCCTGTTGCAAGCCTTTGTACATTGCACTGGGAAGGCCCAGCTGTTTTGTAACAGGACTTGCTCTGGAGTCGGAAGCAGCAATGAATCTCCCTGTGAGTGAGTGTGTGTGTGGGTACAAGGAGCAGCTGAGCTGCAAATGCTAGGGTTTTATTCTCACCTGGAAGGGTAGCATTGAGTTCCAAACTGCTTTGTGCACCACCCACCCCCCATCTTTGGACACTGAGGGGCAATTTAGCACGGCCAATCCACCTAACCTACACATTATTGGACACTAAGGGGCAATTTAGCATGGCCAATCCACCTAACCTGCAAATCTTTGGACACTAAGGGGCAATTTAGCATGGCCAATCCACCTAACCTGCACATCTTTGGACACTAAGGGGCAATTTAGCATGGCCAATCCACCTAACCTGCACATCTTTGGACACTAAGGGGCAATTTAGCATGGCCAATCCATCTAACCTGCACATTATTGCACACTAAGGGGCAATTTAGCATGGCCAATCCCCCTAACCTGCACATCTTTGGACACTATGGGACAATTTAGCATGGCCAATCCACCTAGCCCGCCCATCTTTGGACACTAAGAGGCAATTTAGCATGGCCAATCCACCTAACCTGCACATCTTTTGGACACTAAGGGGCTATTTAGCATAGCCAATCCACCTAACCTGCACATCTTTGCACACTAAGGGGCAATTTAGCATGGCCAGTCCACGTAACCTGCACATCTTTGGACACTAAGGGACAATTTAGCATGGCCAATCCCCCTAACCTGAACATCTTTGGACACTATGGGACAATTTAGCATGGCCAATCCACCTAGCCCGCCCATCTTTGGACACTAAGAGGCAATTTAGCATGGCCAATCCACCTAACCTGCACATCTTTTGGACACTAAGGGCTATTTAGCATAGCCAATCCCCCTAACCTGCACATCTTTGGACACTAAGGGACAATTTAGCATGGCCAATCCACCTAACCTGCACATCTGAGGTGTTGCCGACAGGGGGCAGGGGGGTCATATTGGTCAGCGACACAGGGATTGGGTGAGTGGGACACTGTGTGCGATGGGACCCGGTCATCAACATGTTATCCGTGTTGAGGTTTGTGGAGGTCAAGGTGAAAGGTCGGCTATTGAGTCCAGGAGGCAAAGGTCACGAACCTTTGGAACTTTCTTCCCCAGAGCGGTTGGAGGCAGAGCTAACGAATAGTTTTAAGGCAGGGATGGGTAGACTTTTGACTAAGAAGGGAGACTGGGAGGTCGGCGAAATGTGCAAATCAGCCATGATCTCAATGAATGGCAGAGCAGGCTCAAGGGGCTGAATGGCCTGCCTCTGTCCCGACTTTGTACGTCCGTATTAAAGTATGAATGTAAGTTTCAGCAGATGAGATTGGGTCTGGAACCTACATTGAATATATCATTTTTAAGGTGTGATGTGGCCTGTGTCACGATGCTGCTAGAATTAGCACAAAGGGAACAGACGCACATCAAAATTACAACGTCACTGGACGTTACAATGAATGGGATAGAACTAAGAGGAAGGTGCAAGCTGTTGCTTGCTGGAATCCCCATTCAATTCACACCACTTACCAGATATCCCAAGAGGTCAGAGCCTTTTTAGAAAGAGTATCAGATTTTCAATTGTTTGTACTAAACCTCATCACTGCAACTTTCTCATTCTCAAACTACGTGTGTAGCTATTTTGGAATGGGTCGCATAGCTAAGTGCTTGAGGGGTTCAACCCTTGTACAGCGCATGTGCCAGGGAACGCTGAGTGCCAACGGAGCAAATCCACACCGCCAGTCTTGCTGGCCGCTGGAAAATTCGGGAAAATCAATATCCCGGACTTCATGAACAGGGGCATTGAGCACAAGAGCAAGGAGGTTATCCGGAACTTATACAAGGCACTAGTTAGACCTCAGCTGGAATATAGTGTACAGGATGGCACAGTGGTTAGCACTGCTGCCTCACAGCGCCAGGGACCCGGGTTCGATTCCCGGCTTGGGTCACTGTCTGTGCGGAGTCTGCACGTTCTCCCCGTGTCTGCGTGGGTTTCCTCCGGGTGCTCCGGTTTCCTCCCTCAGCCCAAAAGGCGCGCTGGTCAGGTGCTAAATTCTCCCTCAGTGTACCCGAACAGGCACCGGAGTGTGGCGACTAGGGGATTTTCACAGTAGCTTCATTGCAGTGTTAATGTAAACCTAGTTGTGACAATAAATTAACTTTAACTTTAGTTCTGGGCGCCACACTAAAGGAAGGATGTTAACACATTGGAGAGAGTGCAGAAGAGGTTTACAAGAATAGCTCCAGGGATGAGAAGCTTCAGTTATGAGGATAGATTGGAGAGGTTGGGACTGTTCTCCTTGGAGTGTAGAGGCTGAGAAGAGATTCGGTAGAGATGTTCAAAATCCTGAGGGGGCTGGACAGAGCGGATTGGGAGAAGCTGTTCCTGCTCGTAAACGGATCGAGAATGAGAGGGGCACAGATTTAAAGTGATTTGCAAAAGAAGCAAATGTGGTGAGAAAATCCTTTTCACGCAGCGAGTCGTTGGCGTTAGGAACGCACGGTCTGGAAGTGAGGTGGAGGCAGGTTCAATCGAGGCATTCAAGAGGGCATTAGATGATTATTTGAACAGAAACAATGTGCAGGGTGCGGGGAAAAGGCAGGGGAACGGCACCAAGTCATGGTGCTCGCTTGGAGAGCTGGGACAGACATGATGGGCTGAATGGCCTCCTTCTACACCTAACAATTCTGTGATCAAAGGGATTTTTGCCTGGCCCTGGGTACCACCAGGCATCGGGCAGTGCCAAGGGGGTGGGGCCAGAGGGAGGGGCAGGGCCTAAAGGGAGGGGGAGGCCTCTGGGAGGAAGATCGGTGGGGGTCCCACAGCCACTCTGTACTGGGGCTTGGTGACGGGGGGGGGGGGGGGGGGGGGGGGTGGAGAACGAGGGGGGCAAGGCCAGCGATCGGGGCTGGACATCTAGGGGGGGGAGGGTTTGGGACTGTGGGGGTTGGGGGGGGTGGTGGAGAGGGTGGGCTGGCCCATGAGCGATCAGGGGTGGGGGATCGGAGGGGCAATGATACGGGGGTCGCGGGGCTGGCCAGCGATCAGGAGGCCGGCAGTGCGGGGCCACTGTGCATGTGCCAACCTCGGCGCTGACAGATCTGCGCATGCGCAGTGGCCCACTCAGCGCTACACTGCCGGCCTCTCCAGCGGGAATAGGTCCTGCCCACAGCTTTTCGGACTGATTCACCATCGGGGCGCTCTGCAGTGCGCAGAGTGTGGGAGATTCACCTTGGGACTCCCACTGAAAAAAAACCAGCGGGTTTTACTCCAGTTTTATGTAAATTCGACACTTAGAATTTCTTTGGGAGAATCCCACCTGTGGAATTAAGAATCTACTGACGACCATAAACCATTGTCGGAAAAACCCATCTGGTTCACTAATGTCCTTTAGGGAAGGAAATCCTTACCCGGTCTGGCCTACATGTGACTCCAGAGCCACAGCAATGTGGTTGACTCTCAACTGCCCTCTGAAATGGCCTAGCGAGACACTCAGTTCAAGGGGCAACTAGGGATGGGCAATAAATGCTGGCCCAGCCAGCCCATGCCCCAAGAATGAATATACATAAAATCTTGAAATTGCTTCTTTAAGACTAGTTTTCCATTCTCCATTGTCTGCAGTCCTGATAACCTTTTATCGTTATTTTTAGATTGAATTCTAAAATGCCTGAAGGACCCGAACTCCACTTGGCGAGCCGGTTCGTTAACCGGGTCTGCAGCGGCACTGTGTTTTCGGGGAGAGTGGAGAAATCTTCGGTGAGCAAAAACTGCGAGGTGCCTTTCAGTTGCGCCGCCTATCTCATCTCCGCGGTGTCCAGAGGCAAAGAGGTCAAGCTGACCCTTACCCCCATCAAGGAGGAGGATGGGAAGGAGGACATCAAGCCCGACGCGGCGGGGGGCGATAACGCCTTGCCGGCACCAATGGACGTAACCTTCCGCTTTGGAATGTCTGGGTCCTTCAAGCTGACCAGTGAGGATGAGATCCCCAAGCACGCTCACCTCAAGTTCTTCACCAAAGGGAAGCCCGTGCAGGTGTTGTGCTTTGTTGACCCGAGGAGATTTGGGAGTTGGGAGGCCAATGGGACCTGGCAGTTGGACAGAGGACCATGTGTGCTGCTCGAATATGAGAAGTTCAGGTATAAGTGTCCTCCCTCTTTTCTCGCCCACTATCCAACTTGTGTAGTGGGTGTGTGTCATGAACTGTAATGGCTCCAGTGTATCTGCTTAACACTTCAGAGAATCATAGAATCCCTACAGTTCAGAAGGAGGCCATTTTGCCCATCGAGTCTGTACCGACCACAATCCCATCCAGGCCCTATTCTTGTAACCCCACACATTTACCCTGCTAATCCCCATGACACTAGGGTCAATTTAGCATGGCCAATCAAGCTAACCCACATTTCTTTGCACACTAAGTGGCAATTTAGCATGGCCAATCAACCTAACCTGCATATCTTTGGACACTAAGGGACAATTTAGCATGGCCAATCCACCTAACCCACACATCTTTGGAGTGTGGGAGGAAACTGGAGCACCCGGAGGAAACCCACGTAGACACGGGGAGAAAGTGCAAACTCCACACAGACAGTGACCCGAGGCTGGAATTGAACCCGGGCCCCTGGCGCTGTGAGGCAGCAGTGCTAACCACTGTGCCGCCATCATCATTGTATGTATGATTGAATTCATTCCATTCAATATTAGGACTAGACAGGGTAGATAGAGGGAGAATGTTCCCGATGGTGGGGGGAGTCCAGAATCAGGGGTCACAGTCTGAGGATTCGGGGTAGACCATTTAGGACGGAGGTGAGGAGACATTTCTTCACCCAAAGAGTGGTGAGCCTGTGGAATTCATTACCACAGGAAGTAGTTGATGCCAAAACATTGAATGTGTTCAAGAGGCGGCTGAATGGGGCGAATGGGATCAAAGGAGAAAGCAGGATTAGGCTATAGAGTTGGATGACCAACCATGTTGATCAGTCAAAGATGTGCGGGTTAGGTGGATTGGCCATGCTGAATTGCCCCTTAGTGTCTGGGGGACTAGCGAGGGTAAATGTATGGGAATAGGGCCTGGGTGGGATTGTGGTGGGTGCAGACTCGATGGGCCGAATGGCCTCCTCCTGCACTGTAGGATTCTCTAAATGGCAGAGCAGGCTCGAATGGCCTCCTCCTGCTCCTATCTTCTACGTTACCTGTCTCGCACATGAAAGAAAATTACTCAGCACACGGCGTCGTTCAACTGCTCTTCCGTTCTCTGAGTCCAAAGGATGTAAGTTCAAATCTCTCTCTGGAACACTAAATCCAGGCTGACACTTGTCTGAAGGACTGAGGGAGTGCTGCACGTGCCTCCTTTTCGAAGGGACCTTAGTGCCAAGGTGGGGTTCCAGACCCCATGGCACTATTTTGAAGAAGGGCAAGGGAGTTCTCTCCCGTTATCCTCATCCATTAACCAACATTCCCAAGATCCGATTATCTAACCGTTAGCTCGCTGTGGGAGCTTTCTGTATGTGGAGATGCCGGCGTTGGACTGGGGAAACACAGTAAGAGTTTTAACAACACCAGGTTAAAGTCCAACAGGTTTATTTGATAGCAAATACCATTAGCTTTCGGAGCGCTGCTCCTTCTGGATATCCACTCCATCTGACGAAGGAGCAGCACTCCGAAAGCTAATGGCATTTGCTACCAAATAAACCTGTTGGACTTTAACCTGGTGTTGTTAAAACTCTTACTGAGCTTTCTGTATGCAGATTTTTTATTTATTCATTCATGGGACATGGGCGTCGCTGGCTGGGCCAGCATTTATTGCCCATCCCTAGTTGCCCTTGGAGGGCAGTTGAGAGTCAACCACATTGCTGTGGCTCTGGAGTCACATGTAGGCCAGACCAGGTAAGGACGGCAGATTTCCTTCCCTGAGGAACATTAGTGACCCAGATGGGTTTTTCCGACAATGGTTTCATGGTCATCAGTAGATTCTTAATTCCAGATTTTTTTTTATTGAATTCAAATTCCACCATCTGCCGTGGCGGGATTCGAACCCGGGTCCCCAGAACATTAGCTGAGTTTCTGGCTTAATGGTCTAGCGATAATACCACTAGGCCATCGCCTCCCAGATTGACTGCTGGGTTTCTTGTGTTAAAGCAGTCACTGTATTGTTAAATGAAGATTATACTAAGGGTGTGAAAGCTGCCACACAGAAGCAAAGCAATTTCCTTAACTCCCCTTCTTCAGTGAGGCATCCATTCTTTGTGAGATTATGGTTATACGCACAGGTTACATGAGTCTATATTCGATGGAGTTTAGAAGGATGAGGAGGGATCTCATTGAAACTTACAGAATACTGAGAGGCCTGGATAGAGTGGACGTGGAGAGGATGTTTCCACTAATGGGAGAGACTGGAACTCGAGGGCACAGCCTCAGAGTGAAGGGACGCTCCTTTAAAACTGAGATGAGGAGGAATTTCTTCAGCCAGAGGGTGGGGAATCTGTGGAACTCATTGGCACAGAAGGCTGTGGAGGCCAGATCATTGAGTGTCTTTAAGACAGAGATAGATAGGTTCTTGATTAATAAGGGGATCAAGGGTTACGGGGGAGAAGGCAGGAGAATGGGAATGAGAAAAATATCAGCCATGATTGAATACGGAGCAGACTCGATGGGCCGAGTGGCCTAATTCTGCTCCTATATCTTATGGGTGCTGGGCATTATGTTCATATGTATGTTTTGACTGTGAATGTTGGCAAATCTTTCTTATCCACACACGTGTGTGCTCGCATCTGGCGTTACTGCTTCATAATTAGGAATTGGTGTCTTCCTTAAAGCAAGCGTGCTGAGGATACAGTTAAACTGTCTTGACTGAGATCCTGACTCGATCCCATCCAGAGGTTGAACATGTGGCCATTGTGATGTGTGCGTGCGCACGTGTGAACATGTGTGTATCCATTTCCATAGCAAGTAATTCCCGGAACAGGTTGCTAGTCTATCGCCAGGGGGTTTATAGCTTGCAGGGTGCCACTCCACATCAAGCGTGGCTGACCAGGAGTCTCTCCCACTCTTACCACCAGCCATTGGCGTGTTTGGAAGGATTTTGCAGGTTGACACTCAACCTGTTTGGCCGCGTTATGAACCCACCTTCCTTGGCCGTCACGTCCTGGGGTGGGACTCGAACCCGGAGCTTCCGGCTCAGAGGCAGGGACGCTAACCCCACTGCGCCACAAGAAGTCCTCTGCTGTGTTGTACACTCTATGTAATATTGATGGACTGAAGAAATAATGTAGGGGGGATATATACAATAAATGGCAGAGTCATCAGGAGTATAGAAACACAGAGGGACCTAGGTGTGCAAGTCCACAAATCCTTGAAGGTGGCAACACAGGTGGAGAAGGTGGTGAAGAAGGCATATGGTATGCTTGCCTTTATAGGATGGGGTATAGAGTATAAAAGCTGGAGTCTGATGATGCAGCTGTATAGAACGCTGGTTAGGCCACATTTGGAGTACTGCGTCCAGTTCTGGTCGCCGCACTACCAGAAGGACGTGGAGGCGTTAGAGAGAGTGCAGAGAAGGTTTACCAGGATGTTGCCTGGTATGGAGGGTCTTAGCGATGAGGAGAGATTGGGTAAACTGGGGTTGTTCTCCCTGGAAAGACGGAGAATGAGGGGAGATCTAATAGAGGTGTACAAGATTATGAAGGGTATAGATAGGGTGAACAGTGGGAAGCTTTTTCCCAGGTCGGAGGTGACGATCACGAGGGGTCACGGGCTCAAGGTGAGAGGGGCGAAATATAACTCAGATATCAGAGGGACGTTTTTTACACAGAGGGTGGTGGGGGCCTGGAATGCGCTGCCAAGTAGGGTGGTGGAGGCAGGCACGCTGACATCGTTTAAGACTTAACTGGATAGTCACATGAGCAGCCTGGGAATGGAGGGATACAAACGATTGGTCTAGTTGGACCATGGAGCGGCACAGGCTTGGAGGGCCGAAGGGCCTGTTTCCTGTGCTGAACTGTTCTTTGTTCTTCGTTGTTCTTTGACCTCTTTCTTACAGCGGCTAAGCCTAACGATTGGCATTTATCTGACCTTCATCTCCGACTCTCTACACTTGGCTCTTGTTTTTTTCCTGTCCATTCAATTCCCACCCCCTGCCCCCGGTGTTAAGTAAGACCCAAATGTGGTCCCTTCCATCCTGCCTGTTGTGATCTGCCGGTTCAAATCTCTTGTGGACCATTTATTCTGAAATGTCCATCCACAACAGCGTACATGAACTCTGCGCCACTGCATGGCCAAGTGACAATCTTTAAAAGCAATTGGACCATTGACATGCTCCTCTTGATTGCTGTGCCTGGATCCCAGACTCTGGAATTCCCTCCCTAATTCCCTCTGCTCTCCCCACCCCATCTCCGAAAATTCACTTTGACCCAGCTGGTGCGTAGCTTTCTCATCTCATCTCTCTCTTGTCGCGCATCCATTTATCTTGCTTTGTATTTACAACACGGCCATTCAGCCCATCAAATCAGTGCTGTTGCTTGTCCACACCATGGTTTTCCTGCCTCTCCCCTTCATCCGACTCCATCAGAATTTTTTTTGTTCCCCCCCCATATTTACCTCGCCTCACTTTAGGTGAGATCTCCGCTTTGCCTGGATGAGTTAGGGTTGGTCTCCAGTGACACTTTGAGAACTTGACTCCATTCAGGACGAAGCAGCCCATTTGATTGGCATCCGTTCACCATCCTCCACTCCCTACACCATTGACGCACAGTGGCAGCATCGTGTGTGCCACCCACAAGATCCAGGAACTCTCAAGGCTGTCTTGATGGCACCTTCCGAACCCATGAGGACTACCACCTAGAAGGGCAAGGGCAGCAGATACATGGGAACACCACCACCTGCAAGTTCCCCTCCAAGCCGCTCACCGTCCTGATTTATAAATATATCGCTGTTCCTTCACTCGTTGGATCAAAATCCTGGAACTCCCTCCCTGACAGAACTAGTGCTGTGATAGTTAGCAATTTATTTTTCCTTATTCAGGGTGGCACGGCGACACAGTGGTTAGCACTGCTGCCTCACAGCACCAGGAACCCAGGTTCTATTCCCAGCTTGGGTGACTGTCTGTGTGGAGTTAGCACATTCTCCTCGTGTCTGCGTGGGTTTTCTTCGGGTGCTCCGGTTTCCTCCCGCAGCCCAAAGATGTGTGGATTAGGTGGATTGGCCAGGCTAAATTGACTATTGGGGTAAATGGGGCTATGGGACTAGAGGCTGGGTGGGATTGTGGTTGGTGCAGATTCGATGGACCGAATGGCCTCCTTCTATGATTCTACTTTTTCCTTTGGTCGGGATTTTCCAGTCCTTCCTGCCAGCGAGATCTTCCAGTCCCGCCGAAGGCGACCCCCACCGCGGTGGACTCCTTGGCGAGTCACACAATAGACTTCGGATGGACCGGGAGATCCAGCCAATAGTGAGTTGCCTCCACTGCCGGAAAACACTGGAAAATCCTGGCCAAAGCTTTCCACCTGAGTCCAATTTAGTTTCTGCAGCTATAAGTTTAATTTTTATCCTTTCTTGTCATCTCTTTCAGATCGAACGTGCTGTCAAATCTATCGGACAGAGCCTTTGACAAGCCAATCTGTGAAGTGCTGCTGAATCAAAAATACTTCAATGGAATCGGGAATTACCTCCGAGCCGAGATTCTGTTCAGGTGAGGAAGCGGAGATGTATGATTCTATTCGTTCATGGGATGTGGGCGCCGCTGGCTGGATTAGCATTTCTTGCCCATCCCTGAGGGCATTTAAGAGTCAACCACATTGCTGTGGCTCTGGAGTCACATGTAGGCCAGACCGGGTAAGGACGGCAGATTTCCTTCCCTAAAGGACATTAATGAACCAAATGGGTTTTTCTGACAATCAACAATGGTTTCAAGGCCATCAGTAGATTCCTAACTCCAGATTTTTATTGAATTCAAATTCCACCATTTGCCGTGGTGGGATTCGAACCCTGGGTCTCTGGATTACTGGTCCAGCGACTACACCACGATGATATAAAATATACATTTTATTCTGACTCCCACCCAATGTCGACTTCAGTCTTCAGCCGGAGCGATTCATGGGCATGGTCGAGGCTTGTCAGCCTCTCAAGTGGGGCAAACCCGACCAGTGTCCCACCCTTCCCACGTGGAAGAACCTTTCTTACGGAGCAAGTGGTTAATGGGCATCCAAATGCACCAGCGGGAAGGGCCAGAGAATCCCACCCATCATCTTGGGAAGAGTGGAACGTCCAGGGGGATGTTTTGGTTTGAGGGGTTCACTCCAGAGGAAAAGTCGAGGAAACTGGGCCCGTTTTGTTTTGGAGGTTCTGAGGAACCCCAATTTCAGCTTTTTCCAGAATGAAGGTTACGGTAATTCCTACAGTGCAGAAGGAGGCCATTCAGCCCATCAAGTTTGCACCAACAACAATCCCAACCAGGCCCTATTCCTGTAACCTCACACGTTTTACCCTAGCTAATCCCTCTGACACTAAGGGGCAGTTTAGCATGGCCAATCAACCTAACCCGCACATCTTTGGAGTGTGGGAGGAAACCGGAGCACCCGGAGGAAACCCACACAGACACGGGGAGAATGTGCAGACTCCGCACAGACAGTGACCCGAGGCTGGAATTGAACCTGGGTTGAAACTAGAACTAGGGGGCATAGCCTCAAAATAAGGGGAAGCAGGTTTAGGACTGAGTTGAGGAGGAACTTCTTCACACAAAGGCTTCACCTGCCCAGTGAAGCAGTTGAGGCTACCTCATTGAATGTTTTTAAGTCAAGGAGAGATAAATTTTTGAACAGTAAAGGGATTAAGGGTTATGGTGAGCGGGCGGGTAAGTGGAGCTGAGTCCACGAAAAGATCAGCCGTGATCTTATTGAATGGCGGAGCAGGCTCGAGGGGTCAGATGGCCTACTCCTGCTCCTAGTTCTTATGTTCTTATTGTCCGTAGCATTGTGAGGCAGTAGTGAACATAGAACATAGAACAGTACAGCACAGAACAGGCCGTTCGGCCCTCGATGTTGTGCCGAGCTTTGCCCGAAACCAAGATCAAGCTATCCCACTCCCTATCATCCTGGTGTGCTCCATGTGCCTATCCAATAACCGCTTAAATGTTCCTAAAGTGTCCGACTCCACTATCACTCCAGGCAGTCCATTCCACACCCCAACCACTCTCTGCGTAAAGAACCTACCTCTGATATCCTTCCTATATCTCCCACTATGAACCCTATAGTTATGCCCCTTAGTAACAGCTCCATCCACCTGAGGAAATAGTCTCTGAACGTCCACTCTATCTATCCCCCTCATCATCTTATAAACCTCTATTAAGTCGCCTCTCATCCTCCTCCGCTCTAAAGAGAAAAGCCCTAGCTCCCTCAACCTTTCCTCATAAGACCTACCCTCCAAACCAGGCAGCATCCTGGTAAATCTCCTCTGCACTCTCTCCAATGCTTCCACATCCTTCTTATAGTGAGGTGACCAGAACTGCACGCAATATTCCAGATGTGGTCTCACCAAGGTCCTGTACAGTTGCAGCATAACCCCACGGCTCTTAAACTCAAACCCCCTGTTAATAAATGCTAACACACTATAGGCCTTCTTCACGGCTCTATCCACTTGAGTGGCAACCTTCAGAGATTTGTGGATATGAACCCCAAGATCTCTCTGTTCCTCCACATTCCTCAGAACCCTGCTGTTGACCCTGTAATCCGCATTCAAATTTGTCCTTCCAAAATGAATCACCTCGCACTTATCAGTCTACTCAGTCTCTCCTCATCAGCCAACCCTCTCAACTCTGGAATCAACCTAGTGAATCTCCTCTGCACCCCCTCCAGTGCCAGTATATCCTTTCTCAAGTAAGGAGACCAAAACTGTACACAGTACTCCAGGTGTGGCCTCACCAGCACCTTATACACTGGGAATGAACCTACCAAGAGCCACTGAGGTCTCTCATTGCAACCTTTCAGGTAGTGTTATTCTGATTGTGTGGGATAAATAGCAGCAGAGTTTTACTCCTGTTTTATAGGGAGCATTCCTTTTAAAGGTCTATCTGGTTAGCTTCCTTTCCCTATAACATGAAATGAGTGCATCAGCACTCACAAAGAACGAAGAACAATACAGCACAGGAACAGGCCCTCCAAGCCCGCGCCGCTCCCTGGTCCAAACTAGACCATTCTTTTGTATCCCTCCATTCCCACTCCATTCATATGGCTATCTAGATAAGTCTTAAACGTTCCCAGTGTGTCCGCCTCCACCACCTTGCCTGGCAGCGCATTCCAGGCCCCCACCACCCTCTGTAAAATATGTCCTTCTGATATCTGTGTTAAACCTCCCCCCCTTCACCTTGAACCTATGACCCCTCATGAGCGTCACCACCGACCTGGGGAAAAGCTTCCCACCGTTCACCCTATCTATGCCTTTCATAATTTTATACACCTCTATTAAGTCTCCCCTCATCCTCCGTCTTTCCAGGGAGAACAACCCCAGTTTACCCAATCTCTCCTCATAACTAAGCCCCTCCATACCAGGCAACATCCTGGTAAACCTCCTCTGTACTCTCTCCAAAGCCTCCACGTCCTTCTGGTAGTGTGGCGACCAGAACTGGACGCAGTATTCCAAATGCGGCCGAACCAACGTTCTATACATCTGCAACATCAGACCCCAACTTTTATACTCTATGCCCCGTCCTATAAAGGCAAGCATGCCATATGCCTTCTTCACCACCTTCTCCACCTGTGACGTCACCTTCAAGGATCTGTGGACTTGCACACCTAGGTCCCTCTGCATATCTACACCCTTTATGGTTCTGCCATTTATCGTATAGCTCCTCCCTACATTATTTCTACCAAAATGCATCACTTCGCATTTATCAGGATTGAACTCCATCTGCCTTTACAATCTATTTCATGCCAAAGTTTGAACAATAAGTGACTCTAAACTGTACTGCCAACATTACTGGCTTTTGACAACCGTCTCTCTGATGAACACTTTGCGATATCATAGAACCATAGAAAATTACAGCTCAGAAACAGGCCTTTTGGCCCTTCTTGTCTGTGCCGAACCATTTTATGCCTAGTCCCACTGACCTGCACTTGGACCATATCCCTCCACACCCCTCTCATCCATGAACCCGTCCAAGTTTTTCTTAAATGTTAAAAGTGACCCCGCATTTACCACTTTATCCGGCAGCTCATTCCACACTCCCACCACTCTCTGCGTGAAGAAGCCCCCCCTAATATTCCCTTTAAACTTTTCTCCTTTCACCCTTAACCCATGCCCTCGGGTTTTTTTCTCCCCTAGCCTCAGCGGAAAAAGCCTGCTTGCATTCACTCTATCTATACCCATCAAAATCTTATACACCTCTATCAAATCACCCCTCAATCTTCTACGCTCCAGGGAATAAAGTCCCAACCTATTCAATCTCTCAGCAGTGCTCCGAAAGCTTATGGTATTTGCTACCAAATAAACCTGTTGGACTTTAACCTGGTGTTGTGAGACTTCTTACTTTGCAACAGCAGTTTCCAGGTTTGTAATTTCTGTTAGAAGTGAACTTCTGTTGTTAAAATTCCATCAATTGCACTGATCGAGTTCCAGATTTGCTTCATTGATAAAATGAATTCTGTTTATGACGTTAACAGATTAAGTGTTACTAACTAGTGCTAACCACTGTGCCCGCCCGATTGTTAAGTGAAAAGGTAGAATGTACAGGCTTCAGGGAGACGGTCCGGAGGGAGACTTGGGTGAATTGTTCTTCTAGAACACTGATTACCAACCTTTTATATGTGACAGCACACCTCTACACTATCAAACAACTTGTATGGTTCCTGTTCTGAGTATGGATTCTTAATTGGCGGGATATCTTTCTGACAGAGGAGGAAACTTATAGCCGTTTTGTCGTCAGCATAAGTTCACTCAGAAAACCTTAAATGATTATAAGTGCAGACTACAATTCCCTTTCACACAGCCGTTCATAGAATCCCTACAGTACAGAAGGAAACCATTCGGCCCATCGAGTCTGCAGCGACCACAATCCCACCCAGGCCCTATCCCCATAATCCCATGCATTTACCCTAGCTAGTACCCCTCACACTAAGGGGCAATTTAACATGGCCAATCCACCGAACCCGCACATCTTTGAAGTCTGGGAGGAAACCGGAGCACCCAGAGGAAACCCACGCAGACACGGGGAGAACGTGCATAATCCACACAGACAGTGAGCCAAGCCGGATGTATCACAGCTTTGGTATGGCTCCTGCTCTGCCCAAGACTGCAAGAAACTACAAAAGGGTCATGAATGTAGCCCAATCCATCGCGCAAACCAGCCTCCCATCCATTGACTCTGTCTACACTTCCCGCTGCCTCGGAAAAGCAGCCAGCATATTTTAGGACCCTACGCACCCCGGACATACTCTTTTCCGTCGAGAAAAAGATACAAAAGTCTGAGATCATGTACCAACCCTCTCAACAGCAGCTTCTTCCCTGCTGCCATCAAGCTTTAGAATGCACACATCATATACTAAGCTGATCTTTCTCTACACCCTAGCTATGACTGTGACACTACATTCTGCACCCTCTCCTTTCTTTCTCTATGAACGGTATGCTTTGTCTGTATAGCGCGCAAGAAACAATACTTTTCACTGTATACTAATACATGTGACAATAATAAATCTAATCTAATGTGCCCTAACTGTTCCCCAATTAGTCTGAGCTGCTTTTAATGTCAACTAAAGCATGCACTCAATTGTTATGGCATTCATAGTATTAACACGAGCATTATATCTGGAATTAAGAATCTACTGAGGACCATTGTGACAGGAGAGAATCTCAAAGAAATCACTCAACGCTCAGGGTTGGTCCTCGCATCAAATGGTCTATTTTCACTGGCGGGGAGATGGCTTCTGTTAAACCCAGTGCCTCTCTCCGACCAACAAAGAAAAAACATCCATTCTTATACATTTTTCAAACATCTACACAGCCCATCACAGCTGGCCCTTATCCAATAATATTGATTACAGATTACATACATTAGTCACATATCCAATGAAAAAGGCATTACGTAAGGTGGGCTTGTGCATGATCAGCTCGTGGTCTCATGGACACGACTCATGGATACATCATCAATGTTACCTTTCTTTCTCCCATCTGGAGTCCTTGAGTGGACAATACTCCTTGTCCAGTGGGCCTCCTTATCATCTCCCATGACTGTCCTCCCTAATCCTCCGTGTCTGGTTTTCATCCGAGACCTCAGATCATTGACTGGAACCAGTCACCAGTATCTGTGGTCGATTGTACATAGGCTTGTGCTCAAGCCAGCGAGTGGTGTTCAGGAATGTGGCTAAAAGCTCGCATCCATCTTGTGTCGTTTTACTATCCTGAGCTCCTGTTAACATGGTAGAGTTTTCATGCTTGCCCTTTGTGATCATATAACCGTAAATTCATACATATTTATTATATACTATTTATCCCTACTAATATAAATTGCTATACAGATACCTTTGAAGATAAATTGTTATACAGGCACCTAAACCAAGGATATTGTTCCCTCTGAACCTATTCTTTAAATCTCCCTTCAACAACCATGAAACTATTATTGATTGTCGTAAAAACCCATCTGGTTCACTAATGTCCTTTAGGGAAGGAAATCTGCCGTCCTTACCTGGGTCTGGCCTACATGTGACTCCAGAGCCACAGCAATGTGGTTGACTCTCAACAAGGTAGGGGAGTCTAAAACTAGAGGGCATAGGTTTAAGGGGAGAGGGGAGAGATACAAAAGTGTCCAGAGGTGCAATTTTTTCACACAGAGGGTGGTGAGTGTCTGGAACAAGCTGCCAGAGGTAGTAGTAGAGGCGGGTACAATTTTGTCTTTTAAAAAGCATTTAGATAGTTAACATGGGTAAGATGGGTATAGAGGGATATGAACCAAACGCGGGCAATTGGGATCAGTTTAGGGGTTTTAAAAAAAAAGGGCGGCATGGACAAGTTGGGCCGAAGGGCCTGTTTCCATGCTGTAAACCTCTATGACTCTATAACTGCCCTCGGGCAACTAGGGATGGGCAATAAATGCTGGTCAGCCAGGGATGCCCATGTCCCATGAATGAATAAACAAAATAAACAGCCTTGTCAATATGTACAAATCTATATGGAGCAGAGATTTTTAAGAATTTTCTCCCAGTTCTCACTGATCTTGTTCCAACTTTTTCACTCATCTGTACAAGTTTGATACTGGCACCAGCAACTTAAGGATTTGGTGTCCTGATAACAATGGCAGGTCTCGATTTGGTTAATGCCAGTAAGTGCAGGACGTTGCAGATACCTCTCAGTGTGGTGGTGTGTGGATTGCAGTCAGGGGAATGGGGCACCCCATTCGGGGCATATCAGCAAAGAACAGCACAGCACAGGAAACAGACCCTTCGGCCCTCCAAGTCTGCGCCCATCATATTGCCTGTCTAAACTAAAACCGTATGCACTTCATAGAAATCATAGAAACCCTACAGTGCAGAAGGAGGCCATTCGGCCCATCGAGTCTGCACCGACCACAATCCCACCCAGGCCCTACCCCCACATATTTTACCCGCTAATCCCTCTAACCTACACATCTCAGGACTCTAAGGGGCAATTTTTAACCTGGCCAATCAACCTAACCCGCACATCTTTGGACTGTGGGAGGAAACCGGAGCACCCGGAGGAAACCCACGCAGACACGAGGAGAATGTGCAAACTCCACACAGACAGTGACCCGAGCCGGGAATCGAACCCAGGTCCCTGGAGCTGTGAAGCAGCAGTGCACAGAGTCCATATCCTTCCATTCCCATCCTATTCATGTATTCGCCGAGTTGCCCCTTAAATGCCGCAATCGTACCTGCTCCCACCCCCTCCCCGGGCAGCGCGTTCCAGACATTCACCACCCTCTGTGTAAAAAAAACTTACCTCGCACATCTCCAATCCAACTAACCTGCACATCTTTGGACACTAAACTTTTCCCCACGCACCTGCAACCTATGTCCCCTAGTACTTGACTTTTCTACCCTGGGAAAGAGCATCTGACTATCCACTCTGTCCATGCCACTCATAATCTTGTAAACCTCTATCAGGGCGGCACGGTAGCACAGTGGTTAGCACTGCTGCTTCACAGCTCCAGGGTCCCGGGTTCGATTCCCGGCTCGGGTCACTGTCTGTGTGGAGTTTGCACATTCTCCTCGTGTCTGCGTGGGTTTCCTCCGGGTGCTCCGGTTTCCTCCCACAGTCCAAAGATGTGCGGGTTAGGTTGATTGGCCAGGTTAAAAAATTGCCCCTTAGAGTCCTGAGATGCGTAGGTTAGAGGGATTAGCAGGTAAATATGTGGGGATAGGGCCTGGGTGGGATTGTGGTCGGTGCAGACTCGATGGGCCGAATGGCCTCCTTCTGCACTGTAGGGTTTCTATGATTCTATGATTCTAGGTCACCCCTCAATCTCTATCGTTCCCAGTGAGAACAAACCGAGTTTATCCAAACTCTCCTCATAGCTAATACCCTCCAGACCAGGCAGCATCCTGGTAAACCTCTTCTGCCCCCTCTCCAAAGCCTCCACATCCTTCTGGTAGTGTGGCGACCAGTATTGTACACAATATTCCAAATGAGGCCTAACTAAGGTTCTGTACAGCTGTAACATGACCTACCAAATTTTATACTCAATGCCCCGACCGATGAAGGCAAGCATGCCGTATGCCTCCTAGACTATCTTATCCACCTGGATAAGGTAGTCAAGGGAGAAGGGTTCTGTGAGATGGGCAAATGCTCAGAGTAATTAAACTCTCTCTCTCTCTCCAATTTTGCTTTAGGTTGAAAGTTCCCCCTTTTGAAAAGGCGAGGACTGTGCTGGAACCTTTATTGCACAAAGAAATGGTAAGCTGTCAAATCTACCTGCACTGGTGCAATCTTGGGCTGGAGTCTTTGTGGTTTTGCTGTGCACTTTCATTATACAGTCACAATTCAGATAGTGCAAAGGCTCCATTGTGATCTTGATAGTCGAAGCAGCATAAATATAGTGAGTGGGCTTTTATAGGAATCTGCATCTGCTTAAGAAAATAAAGTCCGCAATAGAAACTCCAAACTTTACATTATTTCATCTCAGCATGGATCCTGAGGTCTGCCCATGCTGGATACTGGGTGGTTTAGCATGGCGAGAGTTAGGGCCAGGGGTGGTAGTGGTAGGGAGGCATGGGTTAGCATAAATCTGTTCTAAGCTGGCATGGCTTCTATTAAGAAGCTATTGGATAGGCACATGGAGTACTTCGGGATGATAGGGAGGAAATAGCTTGATCTGGGTTTCAGACAAAGCTCGGCACAACATCGTGGGCCGAAGGGCCTGTTCTGTGCTGTACTGTTCTATGTTCTATGTTCTATGGCGCTATAAAGAGCTTTGGGGAGTGGGTGTAGGGACATAGGTTGGCCTGGAGGATGCGAAAGGCCTTCAGGAGTGGGGAGAGGGGCATAGGTTGGCAAGAAGGATATGAAAGGTCATTGGAAGTGGGGAGAGGGCATAGGTTGACTAGAAGGGTATGAAAGACCATCGGAAATGGGGAGAGGGCAGAGGTTGGCATGGAGGGTAAGAAAGTCTGACAGGAGTGGTGAGGGGGCATAGCTTGGCATGCAGGGTATGAGTGACCAATGGAGGTAACTAGAGGATCACAGGTGGCATAAGGGTCCATCGAGGAGACATGAGGTGGCATGGGTTAGCATGATTGGGAGATAAGGAGTGTGCGGGGGTAGGGGTGGTGAGGTGGGTGAGGGTTGTGTTTTTTTGCACTTTGGACTCATGGCACTCTTGGACAGTGTGCCAAGTGCGCTGAGCCACACCCACCGCCCAGCCTAGCTGGCAGCCTCTGGACCATTTCCACAGTGCAACCCCCTCCCCACCCCTCCTCCCCCCATCCAAACCCCACTGCTGTCATTTCACCAACCCCCCCTCCCCCCCTCCAACCCCACCCCAATCGAACATCCACATTCCAGAGCACGTTCTCCCGGCTCAGGTTTGTGGAGTCAGGAAGTCTTGCCCTTCATGCTCCCAGCCTGTGGAAAGTGAACGTTTAGGCCCTCTTGCTTCTGTCAGCCACAAAGTACTCTTGAGTTACCGGCTGAAAGTGGGAAGAGCAGTTTGGGTGGAATATGGAATATCTCAGTCGATTGGCCTGATTCTATGGATGAATTGTAAGTCGGATATTGGGAGAGATTGGTGGATATAGCAGCCAGATCCGATTAGAATCATAGAATCTCTACAGTGCAGAAGGAGGCCATTCAGCCTATCAAGACTGCACCGACAACAATCCCACCCAAGCCCTATCCCCATAACCCCACGTGTTCACCCTGCTAATCCCCCGACACTAAGGAGTAATTTAGCATGGCCAATCCCCCTAACCTGCACACCTTTGGACACTAAAGGGCAATTTAGCATGGCCAATCCACCTAACCTGCACATCTTTGGACACTAAAGGGCAATTTAGCATGGCCAATCCACCTAACCTGCACATCTTTGGACACTAAGGGGCAATTTAGCATGGCCAATCCCCCTAACCTGCACATCTTTGGACACTAAAGGGCAATTTAGCATGGCCAATCCACCTAACCTGCACATCTTTGGACAATAAGGGGCAATTTAGCATGGCTAGCTAACCTGCACATCTTTATGATGTGGAGTTGCCGGCGTTGGACTGGGGTGGGCACAGTAAGAAGTTTCACAACACCAGGTTAAAGTCCAACAGGTTTATTTAGTAGCACGAGCTTTCGGAGTGTCGCTCCTTCATCAGGTGAGTGACTGTGGAGTGTGGAGTGTGGGAGGAAACCGGAGCACCCGGAGGAAACCCACGCAGACACGGGGAGAACATGCAAACTCCACACAGACAGTCACTCAAGGATGGAATTGAACCCGGGTCCCTGGCGCTGTGAGGCAGCAGTGCTAACCACTGTGCCACCCTGGGCTTTGTTATGGATTTCTGTAGTTTTAACCTTAATTGAGGTTGTTTCAATTGGACCAGTGAGCACGAATCTTCCATTTTGTTTTTATGTTTCTGTAGCTGAGGCCAAAATGTGTGATTTCAAGAAGGAATTAGATATAGCTCTTGGGGCTAAAGAGATGAAGGGATATGGGGGGAAGCGGCGGGGATCAGGATATTGAATTTGATGATCAGTCATGATCAAAATGAATGGCGGAGCAGGCTCGAAGGGCCGAATGGCCTCCTCCTGATTACAGTTTCTATGAGGGGAATTTTACCAGCACGTCCGCCCGAGGTTCGTACGATCCCGCCCATGGCCAAGGGAGAATGCCGTTCTCCGAGCCCCGATTCCGGGGGCGGGCGTGCCGGTAAAATTCCGGCCTCTGTTTCTATTCCACAAACGATACGTTTTGTGTTGGCGAGGGGCGGGTTTTTAAGTTGCTGAGTTGATGTGTCGATCCTTGAATTATGCTGTTTAGCCTCAGCAGCTCTGCTTCAAATTAAAGCCCCCCCCCCCCCCCCCCCCGCCCCCCGTCCCGTATCCAGCAGCAACCAAAATCCAGAATCGGACTTCAAAGGTGAACGCCATCTGCCGCTCGTGCTTTCTGGCAAGTTTTAACCCATTTTGCGCCCGTGTTTGTTCCACAGAATGTGTTGTTTTGATGTTTCATTCTGTCTCATCTCGCTGTGGCGTTGGACTCCACACAGTTGCCTTTTGAATATTTCATATCCCCATCAATTATTGTCGGAATGCGAGAAATTTAATGTCCCATTGCTCTGGGGGAGGGTGGGGGGAGGGGCGGGAAGCGATGTGTTTTGCGCAGTGGCAAAACTTCTAATTTTTAAAGTCTTTTAATTATCCTCAAGGGTACAATAGCGATAATACTTATGTTGTTTGGCTAGTCCGAAAGATGTGCTGGTTAGGATGCATTGGCCGTGCTAAATTCTCCCTCAGTGTACCCGAACAGGTGCCGGAGTGTGGCGACTAGGGGATTTTCACAGTAACTTCAGTGCAGTGTTAATGTAAGCCTACTTGTGACACTAATAAATAAACATTTTAAACTCTTCTTTAAAAATTCATTCATTTAATTTGAGCAGGGTTGACTGGGCCAGCGTTTATTGCCCATAAAGTTAAAGTTTATTTATTAGTGTCACAAGCTGGTTCACATTAACACCGCAATGAAGTTACTGTGAAAAGGTCACAGTGATGTGATGATACTGTGCCTTTAAGAAATGTATTTTTGTCATGTTTCTTGTTAGGGGTATGTTTAAAATTCAGCGCTGTTTCACACGGTGTCGATTTGTCTGCACCAGACAGTTCACATGCTGGGAATGCAGGCTACTCATTGATTTTAGCTGGGGATGTGTTCGTTTGAATCTGAGTTAATGCATTTTTGTTTATATTTTCCCGTGGGGTTTCAGAGTAGGATTTTGATTAGGTTGATTGAGAGAGACAGCCATATGTTAGTAGGCGGAGCTGGACTTGCAGGAGAGATAGTGGATGCGATATTACTGGCCGTTTATGCCCCACTGCCGCTGCAAGCGAGGTTGGAAAATTTGGGACTCAGCCAAATCTCTGTTCACTGCAGCGGGACCGGAAAATCCCGTCGACGTGAACGGCTGGAACATTCCACCCAGTGTTTTTAAAATCAAGAGCAGTTTCTTCCTGGTTCTTAAAGAATCATGAGGTGTCTTTCTGTCTGTCTCTCTCTCTGGAGGCTGCTGTTTAGGGCTCTCAGAAGACCAGTGTCTCTCTGTCTCTGTCCCTCTCTCCCCCCACCCCCAACGGCTCTAGGACTGTTAACAAGTAGCAGCATGAAAGTCTATGTATTGCTAACTGATCTTGAAGTGGTGTTTAAGTCTATAAGAGGAATATTGTTTAAATTGGAACTCATCGAGATAGGTTAGCAGTTAAGAAATGTATTTTGTTATGTTTAGGTGTTTCAGTTGGTAAAAGTTAAGCTAATTCATTTGTTATAGCTAAACTGTATTGTTGAATAACGTTTGTTTTGAAAGAAGCTTCCTGGTGTGCCAATAGAATCACACCTGGAGTGAATCACCTTATCCTCACACTAATACCAAACTGTTGGGAGCTAGTTGGACTTCATAGCAAACTTTGGTGTTTCTGCTCTGGTACCCTAACAGAGAAAGCTTTGCACTACAAGAATATTGATTTATTTACCCAGTGCAGAGGGTCCATTTGCCCCAGTTACCAGCCCTTACTTTCATTAGAAACATAGAAGCAGAAGGAGGCCATTCAGCCCTTCGGGCCTGCTCTGCCATTCATTAAAATCATGGCTGATCATCCAACTCAAAAGCCTGATCCTGCCTCCCCCCATATCCTTTGATTCCCCTTCGCTTTCAAGTCTGATACATCGGCACGGTGGCACAGTGGTTAGCACTGCTGCCTCACAGCGCCAGGGACCTGGGTTGGATTCCCGGCTTGGGTCACTGTCTGTGTGGAATTTGCACTTTCTCCCCGTGTCTGTGTGGGTTTTCTCCGGGTGCTCCGGTTTCATCCCACAGTCCAAAGATGTGCAGGTTAGGTGGATTGGCCATGCTAACTTGACCCTAGTGTCAGGGGAACTAGCTCGGGTAAATATATGGGGATAGGGGCTGGATGGAATTGTGGTCGGTGCAGGCTCGATGGGCCAAATGGCCTCCTTCTGCACTGTAGGGATTCTATGATCTAACTGCTCCTTGAAAACGTACAATGTTTTGGCCTCAACTACATTCTGTGGTAGCGAATTCCACAGGCTGACCACTCTCTGGGTGACGGAATGTCTCCTCCTCTCTGTCCTAAATGGTCTACCTCGAATCCTCAGACTGTGACCCCTGGTTCTGGACATCCCTACCATCGAGAACATCCTTTCTGCATCTACCTTGTCTAGTCCTGTTAGAATTTTGTAGTTAGTTAAAGAGTGGATTATTCTCAGGTTTAAGGGAAGAAATTGGATTTACTTCCTTTGTTTACCTCTTCAGAACACCTCAAACTGGTTCACGGCCGTGGAATTGTCTTTGACGCAATAGCATTGTTGTCTTGTAGGCCATTGAGTGACTACTTGAGTTACTCTGGAGATGCTGGGTGAAGGCTTCAGAACCACCTGATACTTGAAAAGTGCCAAGGAGTCTTTGTCACATCCTCCCGCACTGTCCAACATGGCACCTCTGACAAGGCAGCACTCCCTCGGCCCTGCAACAGAGGGTTGGACTTGAATGTGTGAGGCTGGAACGCACCACCTCAGAAAACAGAGTGCCACCAAATGTGCCAATCTGCGTTCCTTGTGATGGAGTACTGCGTCTTTTCTTTTAGAATCCCTATGGACCATTTAGGAGGCCATTCAGCCCATCGAATCTGCACTGACAACATCCCCACCCAAGCCCTATCACCGTAACCCCATGTATTTACCCTAACTAATCTCCTTGACACTAAGGGGCAATTTAGCGTGGCCATTCTACCTAACCCGCACATCTTTGGAGTGTGGGAGGAAACCGGAGCACCCGGAGGAAACCCATGCAGACATGGGGAGAACGTACAGACTCCGCACAGACAGTGACCCAAGCCGGGAATCGAACCCGGGTCCCTGGTGCTGTGAGGCTGCCATGCTAACCACTGTGCCACCGTGCCACCCTAAAGGGTCAGAAATAAACAAGTGAGGGGGAGAAGAGTGGGAAATGGGGGGTGCTGGGTGGGGCGGAGTGGGGGTTCAGGAAGCTCTGGGGTGTTGACACCAAAGCAGGATAGATTGGGGCAGAAATTTGTTTGACAAAGTGAGATGACAAGGTGACACGAGTGGGAAGCAGACCTAACGTAGTTTTTGAAGTCAAACAATTTTATTGTAAATTAACCAATTCCTTCCAACTCGTTGTTGCTTTGGAGCCGTGTCACTGTGCGTCTGTTAACATCCTCCCCGCCTCTCGATTCCAGACTGCTGAGCTGACTCTGAGCAAGAAACTAAAGTTGAAGCTGGAGAATCCTGACCTTCTCGAGCTTTGTCACATGCTTCCGATGGAGGTCATTAATTTGGGTGAGTCGCTCTGTCTTTATGCACTCCGTCCCGTATCCCGAACACAAATGACACCACGTCCATAGCATCCCTACAGTGATGGAAGAGGCCATTCAGCCCATCGAGTCTGCACCGACCCTCTGAAAGAGCCCACCACCACACCCCCTTGCCCTATCCCCATACGCCTGTGCATTTACCATGGCCAATCCACCTAACCTGCACATCTTTGGACACTAAGGGACAATTTAGCATGGCCAATCCACCTAACCTGCACATCTTTGGACACTAAGGGGCAATTTAGCATGACCAATCCACCTAACCTGCACATCTTTGGACACTAAGGCGCAATTTAGCATGGCCAATCCACCTAACCTGCACATCTTTGGACACTGAGGGGCAATTTAGCATGGCCAATCCACCTAACCTGCACATCTTTGGACACTAAGGGGCAATTTAGCATGGCCAATCCACCTAACCTGCACATCTTTGGACACTAAGGCGCAATTTAGCATGGCCAATCCACCTAACCTGCACATCTTTGGACACTAAAGGGCAATTTGCCATGGCTAATCCAGCTAACATGCACATCTTTGGACACTAAGGGGCAATTTAACATGGCCAAAAAGCCTAACCTACAGGTCTTTGGACACCAAGGGACAATTTAGCACGGGCAATCCACCTAACCCGCACGTCTTTGGACTGTGGGAGGAAACCGGAGCACCCGGAGGAAACCCACGCAGACACGGGGAGAACGTGCAGACTCCACACAGACAGTGACCTGAGGCCATAATCGAACCCGGGTCCCTGGCGCTGTGAGGCAGCAGTGCTAATCGCTGTGTACTGGGGCCTCAGTTATAGATTGTAAGCGAGGTTGTGATTGTTGATTTGATGGCCTTTTCTGTCCCTCATTGAGAACGCCTATTTTAAAGGAAGCTGTGGTTTACCTGACATGAATGGAACAGTTTAACGCCCTCTCTGCCTCTCGCCCGCCCACAGATGGCAAGGGCTACGACCCAGAGCATTCGGACGACTCCTCTGCTTTTAAAGATTGGCTCCGCTGCTATTACGTTGATGGGATGCAGCTGCTACGTGACAGTAACGGGAGAACCATTTGGTTCCAGGTCAGTGGAGTGGTTTTACTGCCAGTTTGAAAGCTCTGTCCCACATCAGCCACATCTCCCTGCCCAGCGACAACCTCACAGGATGTGTTCCATACCATTCTGATGAAGGTCCAGATTGTCTACTGGCATGTTTCTATGCGTAGTACCATGTGAGATGAAAAATCGAGCCTTACATCATGGGAGGAGGCCATTCAGCCTATCAGATTTGTGCTAGCTCTTAGAGCGCTCCAATCAATCCCACACCCATGTCTGCTCTTAGAACCATAGACTCCCTACAGTGCAGAAGGAGGCCATTCAGCCCATCGAATCTGCACCGACTCTCTGAAAGAACATCTTACCCAGGCACATCCCCCACCCCCTGCCCCATCCTGGTTACCCCACGCATTTAGCATGGCCAATCCACCTAAACAACACATCTTTGGACGCTAAGGGGCAATTTAGCATGGCCAATCCAGCTAACCTGCACATCTTTGAACACCAAGGGACAATTTAGCATGGCCAATCCACCTAAACAACACATCTTTGGACGCTAAGGGGCAATTTAGCATGGCCAATCCAGCTCACCCGCACATCTTTGAACACCAAGGGACAATTTAGCATGGCCAATCCAGCTCACCCGCACATCTTTGAACACCAAGGGACAATTTAGCATGGCCAATCCAGCTAACCTGCACATCTTTGAACACCAAGGGACAATTTAGCATGGCCAATCCACCTAAACAACACATCTTTGGACGCTAAGGGGCAATTTAGCATGGCCAATCCAGCTAACCCGCACATCTTTGAACACCAAGGGACAATTTAGCATGGCCAATCCACCCTAACCTGCACATCTTTGGAACTAAAGGACAATTTAGCATGGCCAATCCTGCACATCTTTCGGACTGTGGGAGAGCACCCAGAGGAAACCCACGCAGACACGGGGAGAACGTGCAAACTCCACAGTGACCCAAGGCCGAAATTGAACCCGGGTCCCTGGCGCTGTGAGGCAGCAGTGCTAACCACTGTGCCACCCTGGGTAAGACACCTTTCAGGGAATCAGTGCAGATTCAATGGGCTAGATAGCCTCTCTCTGCACTGCAGGGAATCGATGGTCCAAAACTCCTCATGATTTTGAACATATGATGATGATAAGGCAGTCCAGAGAAGGTTCGCTAGATTGATTTTCTTATGAGGAGAGGTTGAGTGGGTTGGGCCTGTACACATTGGAGGTTAGAAGAACGAGAGGCGACCTTATTGAGACCTCTGGGATTCTCAGGGGGATTGACAGAGTAGCTGCTGAGAGGTTGTTTCCCCTTGTGGGAGAGTCTGGGACCAGAGGGCACAATCTCAGAGTAAGGGAATCGCCCATTTAAGACAGAGACGAGGAGGAATTCCTTCTCTCAGCGGGGAGTGAATCTGTGGAATTCTTTACCACAGAGGCTGTGGAGGCTGGGTCGTTAAATATGTTCAAAGTTGAGATAGACAGATATTTAATCAGTAAGGGAATCGAGGGAATGGGGATAAGGCGGGAAAGTGGAGTTGAGGATCATCTTTTCAGATCAGTCGTCATCTCATTGAAGCATGGAGCAGACCTGATGGACCAAATGGCCTACTTCTGTCCCTATATCTTATGGTGCTGGGGGGACCATCTCAATGTTATGTTTCTAAAGGAATAAGCTGACTCGCTGGAAAGAGGAATAAAGAAGAGTTCGGGCAGTGAGCAGGAAATGGAGACTGAACTAAATGGCACAGTGGTTAGCACTGCTGCCTCACAGGGACCCGGGTTCAATCCCGGCTTGGGTCACTGTCTGTGTGGAGTCTGCACATTCTCCCCCGTGTCTACGTGGGTTTCGTCCGGGTGCTCCGGTTTCCTCCCACAGTCCAAAAGATGTGCGGGTTAGGCGGATTGGCCATGCTAAATTGCCCCTCAGGAGGATTGGCTAGGGTAAATACATGTGGATACGGGGATAGGGCCTGGGTGGGATTGTTGCCAGTGCAGGCTCAATGGGCTGAATGGTCTCCTTCTGCACTGTAGAATTCTATGATTCTATGGCTAATGTGGAGCAGCAAACAATTGATGGGCTGAGTGGCCTGTTGCAGCCCTGTCACATCCTGGGCTGCAGTTTAATTTAACAAACTTTAAGCTTTTGTATCTTGATTTTATTCCAGGGTAACCCAGGACCAATGGCACCAAGAGGTGAGAATGACTTGATTCTTTTCCTTTTCAGTTCCACACCCATTATTTAAGAAAGAGAGAAAGGCTCATGCTTGAAGTTCCCCTGAACCGGCCTCTGCTGCTGAGGTCCCGTTGCTGTTCTCACCTTTTGTGGTATCTCCCCCATCCAGGCACCCCCTCCCTCCCCTAGAAATTGGTTCTAGTTTAGTTTATTAGTGTCACAAGTCAACTTACATTAACACTGCAATGAAGTTACTGTGAAAATCCCCTCGTTCCACACTCCGGCGCCTGTTCGGGTTACACAGAGGGAGAATTTAGCACCTAACCAGCACGTCTTTTGGACTGTGGGAGGAAACCGGAGTACCCGGAGGAAACCCACGCAGACACGGGGAGAACGTGCAGACTCCGCACAGACAGTGACCCGAGCCGGGAATCGAACCCGGGACCCTGGTGCTGTGAGGCAGCGGTGCTAACCACTGTGCCACCGTACGCAGTATATAATATTAAGCCTCTACTTTTAGGGCTGTAGTTATCTTCCTCATGGTGTTTAGTTATAAATCCATTGAACTCTTTTTCTGAATTTCTTGATGCCAGTTTGGATGAGATTCCTTATTGTCCAAAGCTCAATGCAAACTCGAGGAACATCTTTTGTCTGGGCACTTTATGACTACCTTCTTCCCCTTCTCTCCATCCTCACCCTCAACCCACACCTTCAATCATAGAATCTCTACAGTGCTGAAGCAGTCCATTCGGCCCGTCAAGTCTGCCTAATTCCCACGACCCCACGTATTTACATCACCAATCCCCCTAATTTACTCATTTTGGGGCAATTTATCATGGCCAATCCACCTAACCTGCATATCTTTTGGACTGTGGGAGGAAATGGGAGCACCCGCAGGAAACCCACGCAGACACGGGGAGAATGTTCTCCCTTTTGGGGTGGCACGGTAGCACAGCGGTTAGCACTGCTGCTTCACAGCGCCAGGGACCCGGGTTCAATTCCCGGCTTGAGTCTGTGTGGAGTCTGCACGTTCTCCCCGTGTCTGCGTGGGTTTCCTCCGGGTGCTCCGGTTTCCTCCCACAGTCCGAAAGACGTGTTGGTTAAGGCGCATTGACCCGAACAGGCGCCGGAGTGTGGCGACTAGGGGAATTTCACAGCAACTTCATTGCAGTGTTAATGTAAGCCTTACTTGTGACTGATAAATGAACTTTAACTTTTAACTTTAAAGTGCAGACTCCGCACGGACTGCGACCCGAGGCCGGGATCGAACCGGGTCTCTGGTGCTGTGAGGCAGCAATGCTTAACCACTGTGCCACCCACCCCCAAGAACATATCTAACTTCTTCAAATTCTCCGGTCTCGCACGCCCCGCTACTGCTGCCAGCGCGAATGGAGAATTTGTCGCCCCGGCCAAGTCTCCATTCACAGCAGCGGGACTGGAGAATCCTAGCTGCGGGGGAGGTCGGAGATAGCCAGCTGTTATCCCCGTTTCTCTCACCAAAGAAACAGCCAGACATCACTATTTCCAGCATTGTCGCTGGCACAGTGGTTAGCACTGCTGCCTCACAGCGCCAGGGACCCGGGTTCGATTCCCGGCTTGGGTCACTGTCTGTGTGGAGTCTGCACGTTCTCCCCGTGTCTGCGTGGGTTTCCTCCGGGTGCTCTGGTTTCCTCCCACAGTCCAAAGACGTGCGGGTTAGATTGATTGGCCGTGCTAAATTGCCCCTTAGTGTCCCGGGATGCGTTGGTTAGAGGGATTAGCAGGGTAAATATGTGGGGTTATGGGAATAGGGCCTGGGTGGGATTGTGGTCAGTGCAGACTCGATGGGCCGAATGGCCTCCTTCTGCACTGTCGGGATTCTATGATTTTCGCCTTTTTGTTTGTGTTGTGCTTTGTAAAACCATCGGCGTCAAATGCCTTGATAGTCCGTGAATTCCCATTTAGTCAGTTCAGCGAGTGTGGGGGTTGGTCCCCTTCCTTAGCAGTGAGGCTCCACGGGGTTACAATTGTGACTATATTCTTTAACACCAAATCATCTCTCTTTCTCTCCCCCTCCCCTCCCCCTCCCTCCCTCCCCCCTCCCTCCCCCTCCCTCCTCCTCCCCCTCCCCCCCTCCCTCCCCCTCCCTCCCCCTCCCTCCCCCTCCCTCCCCCTCCCCTCCCCCTCCCTCCCCCTCCCTCCCCCTCCCCCTCCCTCCCCCTCCCTCCCCCTCCCTCCCCCTCCCTCCCCCTCCCTCCCCCTCCCTCCCCCTCCCTCCCCCTCCCTCCCCCTCCCTCCCCCTCCCTCCCCCTCCCTCCCCCCTCCCCCTCCCCCTCCCTCCCCCTCCCTCCCCCTCCCTCCCCCTCCCTCCCCCTCCCTCCCCCTCCCTCCCCCTCCCCTCCCCCTCCCTCCCCCTCCCTCCCCCTCCCTCCCCCTCCCTCCTCCCCCTCCCTCCCCCTCCCTCCCCCTCCCTCCCCCTCCCTCCCCCTCCCTCCCCCTCCCTCCCCCTCCCTCCCCCTCCCCCTCCCTCCCTCCCTCCCCCTCCCTCCCTCCCCTCCCTCCCCCCTCTCTCCCTCCCCCTCCCTCCCCCTCCCACCCCCTCCCACCCCCTCCCTCCCCTCCCACCCCCTCCCCCCTCCCTCCCCCCTCCCCCTCCCTCCTCCTCTCTCCTGCCCCTCCCTCCCCCTCCCTCCCTCCCTCCCCCCTCCCCCCTCCCCTCCCCCCTCCCCCCCTCCCCCCCCTCCCCCCCCTCCCCCCCCTCCCCCCCTCCCCCCCCTCCCCCCCCCTCCCCCCCCTCCCCCCCCCCCCCTCCCCCCCCTCCCCCCTCCCCCCCCCCCTCCCCCCTCCCTCCCCCTCCCCTCCCCCTCCCTCCCCCTCCCTCCCCCTCCCTCCCCCTCCCTCCCCCTCCCTCCCCCTCCCTCCCCCTCCCTCCCCCTCCCTCCCCCTCCCTCCCCCTCCCTCCCCCTCCCTCCCTCTCCCTCCCCTCCCTCCCCCTCCCCCTCCCCTCACCCCCCCTCACTCCCCCTCACTCCCTCCCCTCCCCTCACCCCCCTCACTTCCCCCCTCACTCCCCCTCACCCCCCCCTCACTCACCCCCCCCCCTCCCCCCCTCCGTCCTCCTCCCTCCCTCTTCCTCCCTGTCCCCACCGGCTCAAAGGATCCAAAACTCCCAAAGCCAAGTCGCGGAGAACGAAGGCAGTGGATGAAAACGGAAAAAAGGCGTTATCACCTGAGGTGAGGTTCACTATAAGTTAAAGTTTATTAAGTAGGCTTACATTAACGCTGCAATGTTCCCTCCGTCGCCACACTCCGGCGCCTGTTCGGGTACACTGAGGGAGAATTTAGCACGGCCAATGCACCCTAACCAGCACGTCTTTCAGACTGTGGGAGGAAACCGGAGCACCCGGAGGAAACCCACGCAGACACGGGGAGAATGTGCAGACTCTGCACAGACAGTGACCCGAGGCTGGAATCGAACACGGGTCCCTGGCGCTGTGAGAGAGAGTACGTAGCATAATTGGCCCCAGCCATATTAATGTGATGAGTGTTTATATATAACCACATGTCTGGCTCGAATTCTCTACCACAGAAGGCTGTGGAGGCCAAGTGACTTCATGTATTCAAGAAAGAGATAGATTTTTTTTCAGATTTGAATAGCATCAAGGGGTCGGGGCAGAAAGCGGCATTGAGACAGAGCATCAGCTCTGATCATACACAGTGGCACAACGGTTCGCACATCTTGGGACACTAAGGGGCAATTTAGCATGGCCAATTCACCTAACCTATACATCCGGTGGCACAGTGGTTAGCACTGCTGCCTCACATCGCCAGGGATCTGGGTTCGATTCCCAGCTTGGGTCTGTGTGGATTTCCCCGTGTCTGCGTGGGTTTCCTCCGGGTGCTCCGGTTTCCTCCCACAGTCCGAAAGACGTGCTGGTTAGATGCATTGGCCATGCTAAATTCTCCCTCAGTGTACCCGAACAGGCGCCGGAGTGTGGCAACTAGGGGATTTTCACAGTAACTTCATTGCAGTGTTAATGTAGGCCTACTCGTGACACTAATAAATATATTATAAAAAGCAGGTTCGAAGGGTCTTGTTTCTATATTTTGTTAACAAGAGTTGTCATGAATCCACTTAAAAATTTAAAGTTTATTTATTAGTGTCACAAGTAGGCTTACATTAACACTGCAATGAAGTCACTGTGAAAATCCCCTAGTCGCCACACTCCGGTGCCTGTTCGGGTAACACTGAGGGAGAATTTAGCACGGCCAATCCACCTAACCAGCACGTCTTTCGGACTGTGGGAGGAAACCTTATTCAAGAGTCATCCAGTAATGGATCGAAGACTATATGAGTCTATCCATGAGGGAAGACTAAAGGAATTATTAAACTGGAAAGGGTGCAAAAAAGATTTACAAGTATGTTCCCGGGACTGGAAGATTTGAATTATAAGGAGAGGGGGGATACACTGGGACTTTTTTCCCTGGAGCGTCGGAAGATGACGGGGGGTGACCTTATAGAGGTTTATAAAATCATGAGGGGCGTAGATAAGGTGAATAGCCTTTTCCTCAGGGTAGAGGAGTCCAAAACTAGAGGGCGTAGGTTTAAGGTGAGAGGGGAAAGATTTAAAAGGGACCCGAGGGGCAACTTTTTCACACAGAGGGTGGTGAGTGTATGGAATGAGCTGCCAGAGGAGATGGTGGAGGTGGGTACAATTACAACATTTAAAAGATATTTGGGCAGGTACACGGATGGGAAAGGTTGAGAGGGAAACGCAGGCAAATGGAGCTAGTTCAGTTTAGGAAACCTGGTCGTCATGGACGAGTTGGGCCGAATGGCCTGTTTCTGTATACCTCTATGACTCTATGAGGCGCGTTGAATTTTAGCTTTCATCTTTATCCTCCATGTTGCTTCAAGAATGAGCTTCTTCTTCCCGTTTTTCTTTACCAAAAGGATTTTTAATCTGGAAGGTTCTGTTGAAGAGTCTATCGTTTCCTCAGATTTTCCGGACTTTCTTCCCCTTAATAAGCCTGGATTTTTATCTGGATTCTCACCTCTCTGTAGAGATATTATAGTGAGTTTTAAGGGGCGCCTGGACAAGTACAGAGGGAATAGAGGGATATGGTCCCTGGAAGGGTAGGGGGTTTTAGTTCAGTCGGGCAGCATAGTCGGTGCAGGCTTGGAGGGCCGAAGGGCCTGTTCCTGTGTTGTAATATTCATAGAAATCATAGAAACCCTACAGTACAGAAAGAGGCCATTCGGCCCATCGAGTCTGCACCGACCACAATCCCATCCAGGCCCTACCCCCATATCCCGACAGATTTATCCACTAATCCCTCTAACCTACACATCTCAGGACACGAAGGGCAATTTTTTTTTTTAGCATGGCCAATCAACCTAACCCACACATCTTTGGACTGTGGGAGGAAACCGGAGCACCCGGGGGAAACCCACGCAGACACGAGGAGAATGTGCAAACTCCACACAGACAGCGACCCAAGCCAGGAATCGAACCCAAGTCTCTGGAGCTGTGAAGCAGCAGTGCTAACCACTGTGCTACCGTGCTGCCCCTTTGTTGTTTATATCGTGGGTTTGGGGGTGTGGGAGGTCTGTATATTGTGAAGCACTGAAACATTGTGATGGTATTGGATTGGCAAAATGCTCCAATTCAGCTTTTCCCACTCACTATTTTTCCTACCTTTGTATCCTGGTCCATTTGGGGAGGCGACGGCCTAGTGGTATTATCGTTAGACTATTAATCCAGAAACTCAGCTAATGTTCTGGGGACCAGCGTTCGAATCCCGCCACGGCAGAATTTGAATTCAATAAAAAAATATCTGGAATTAAGAATCTACTGATGACCATGAAATAGTTGTCGAGCAGAGAGCACTGGAAATCCGGCGCTGGGAGACGGTAACAGGGTGCGGGTGCTAGCGGGGCGCAGATCCCACGCATCGTCCCCCCCCCCCCCCCCCGGTGTTTCTCCTGGCCCGCTATGCTAATTTTTCAGCGGAGTGGGAGAATCGCCCCCAAGATGTGAGATGAAGAGTTACATTTTATTTCCAGGCCAAAAATCCTGGGGCGGACCTTTCCACAAGTTCAACTTTTCCACAAGTTTACGGGGTATCCCTATTCCTCAGCTTTGACACGTCCTAACTAAGGAATCCTGCGTGTCGGGATATATGTGGTGAATGAATGACTTCATCTTAGGCTTGAGGTTTATGGTTTTCTCTTTGGTCCAAATATTTCACACCGATCTATCCCAATCGCTGAAAATAGCTCCCAGACGCTGTTCCCAGCCAGTTCATTATTGAAACCAAGAGGTCCCACATGTCTGTAAATTAAAAACGCACAGAAAATATCCCGTTACCATGTGAAAGCTTATTTAACCCCTTAGTTTGTCTTGTGCTGGTTTCTTAAGACAATTAAACAAAAAAGTCAATCTTGGGCATCATTGGCAAGGTTGGCATTGATTGACTGGCGTCTTGGCAACACGGAAAGCCATGGGTGTACTGGGGACAGGGCATTATGGATTTGAAATTGGATGTGGGGTGGAAGGCAGAGAGTAGTTTAATGGTTACCTTTCAGCACGTGGTGTTTGCGAGAGGATGTCAGTGAGTTAGAGTGATTTACAACACGGAAACAGGCCCTTGGGCCCAATTCGTCCATGCCAACCAGGTTTCATAGCATCCTACAGTGCCGAAGGAGGCCATTCAGCCCATTGAGTCTGCACCGACCACAATCCCACCCAGGCTCGACCCCCCCCATAACCCCTTGCATTTTCCCTAGTTAGTCCCTCTGACACTAAGGAGCAATTTGGCACGGCCAATCCACCTAACCAGCGTGTCTTTCGGACTGTGGGAGGAAACCAGAGCACCCGGAGGGAAACCCACGCAGACATGGGGAGAAGGTGCAGACTTCTCACAGACAGTGACCCAATCAAACCCTGGTGTTGTGAGGCAGCAGTGCTAACCACTGTGCCACCGTGCTGTCCACTTCCAAAACTGCGCTGGTCCCATTTGCCTGCGTTTGGCCCATATCCCCCTAAACCTTTCCCATCCGTGTCCCTGTCCAAATGTCTTTTAAATGTTGTAATTGTACCCGCCTCTACCACCTCCTCTGGCAGCTCATTCCATACACTCACCACCCTCTGCGTGAAAAGGTTACCTCCTCGGGTCCCTTCTAAATCTTTCCCCTCTCACCTTAAACCTATGCCCTCTAGTTTTGGACTCCCCTACCCTGGGGAAAAGACCTTGTCTATTCACCTTATCTTTGCCCCTCATGATTTTATAAACCTCTATAAGGTCACCCCTCATCCATCTACGCTCCAGGGGAAAAAGTCCCAGCCTATCCAGCCTCCCCTTATAATTCAAACCTTCCAGTCCCGGTCACGTCCTTGTAGACCATTTTTTTGCACTCTTTGCAGTTTAATAACATCCCTCCTATAGCAGGGAGACCAGAATTGTGTGCAGTGTGTGTGTGTGAATGGAATCCAAGCTAGTTGAAGAAGCTGAGATGGGGAGAGAGAGCTTATCTTATTGACTTATCCCGTCTCTCCGCTCAGCCCAGTGTCCCAGCTGTCCCCTATTTATAGCCCTTTGAGTACATCAAATTAACAAATGATTGGGGACAAAGGATGAAATGAAGAAATTATACTCTTTCCATGGAACAACAATCGATATATTACACAAAAGTGACATCCCCCCGGTGAGACACTGGAACGAAAACCAAACATCAAAAACGAACCGCAATTAATTAAATCTAAATGTCATCCCTGGCGGTGGTGATGTGCCCCAGCGCCCCCCCTCACTGCGGTGCCCATTGGGCATGGAAGGCCTGAAGCGTGCCAGCGGACAGCGTGCTCCCTCTCCAAGGCCACGCGGCCACCAACGTAGACGGGGCAGACACTCAGGTTGGAATCTCCAAATGCCCGCTGCCCGCACCTGCTCACGGCGAACTTGGCCAAGCTCAGGAGCAGGCTGACCAGGAGGTTACCCTCGCTCCTCCCCCGCACAGGATTTACAAAGCCAATTCATACCCATCACCTCGTTCTCTTAACCCTAACGATGTGATTAGGCAGAACATCAAATAAACCCTATCATTGACTCAGACCTGAACTTGGCCACACAGGGCATTACTTAGAATCATAGAATCCCGACAGTGCAGAAGGAGGCCATTCGGCCCATCAGGTCTGCACGGAGCACAATCCCACCCAGGCCCTATCCCCATTACCCCATGTATTAACCCTGCTAGCCCGCCTGGTACTAGGGGCAATTTAGCACGGCCAATCCACCTAACCCGCACATCTTTGGACTGTTGGAAGAAACCGGAGCACCCGGAGGAAACCCACGCACACACGGGGAGAACGTGCAAACTCCACACAGACAGTGATCCAAGACCGGAATTGAACCCAGGTCCCTGGCACTGTGAGGCAGCAGTGCTAACGACTGTGCCACCCCTAACCATTGTGCCACTGTGCCGCTAACTTCAAAGATTTCAGATGATGCAAATCTCAAGAATATAGCGACCAATGAGGGAGATTGGAACAAACTTTAGGAAAACGCACAGACTGGTAAAATGGGCAGATGCAATTTTAAGTTTATTTATTAGTGTCACAAGTAGGCTTACATTAACACTACAATGAAGTTACTGTGAAAATCCCCTAATCGCCACACTCTGGTGCCTGTTCGGGTACACTGAGGGAGAATTTAGCACGGTCAATGCACTTAACCAGCACATCTCTCGGACTGTGGGAGGAAACCGGAGCACCCGGAGGAAACCCACGCAGACACAGGGCGAATGTGCAAACTCCGCACAGACAGAGACCCAAGCCGGGAATCGAACCCAGGTCCCTGGCGCTGTGAAGCAGCAGTGCTGACCACTTGGCTGCCAATATCTTTGGCAGGCTAAGTAGATAAATCTGTTTTAAATAAAGAGCTTCAGGCATCCGTGCCTTTATTAATAGTGGAATCGAGTATAACAGCGAGGAAGCGCTATCTGATAAAGCATTCATTAGAAGGCACCGCTCTGCCTTTGGCTGGAGTATCGTAGGATCATAGATTCTGAAGATTGATACAGTGCAGAAGGAGGCCATTCGGCCCACCGGGTCTACACCAACAACAATCCCACCCAGACCCTATCCCCATAACCCCATATATTTACCCTGCCAATCCCCCTGATACGAAGGGGGAAGTTAGCATGGCCAATCCACCTAACCCGCACATCTTGTATTCGTTGGAGTTTAGAAGGCTGAGGGGGGATCTTATAGAGACCTATAAGATAATGAAGGGGCTGGATAGGATAGAGATGGAGAGATTCTTTCCACTTAGAAAGGAAACTAGAACTAGAGGGCACTGCCTCAAAATAAAGGGGGGTCGCTTTAGGACAGAGTTGAGGAGGAACTTCTTCTCTCAGAGGGTGGTGAATCTCTGGAATTCTCTGCCCACTGAAGTGGTGGAGGCTACCTCGTTGAATATGTTTAAATCACGGATAGATGGATTCCTGATCGGTAAGGGAATTAGGGGTTATAGGGATCAGGCGGGTAAGTGGAACTGATCCACTTCCGATCAGCCATGATCTTATTGAATGGCGGGGCAGGCTCGAGGGGCTAGATGGCCTACTCCTGCTCCTATTTCTTATGTTCTTATCTCGGGACACTAAGGGGCAATGTAGCATGGCCAATCCACCTAACCCGCACATCTTTGGACACTTGCAAAAGAAGGCAACATGAAGAAACATTATTTAACACAGTGAGTTGCTGTGATGTGGAGTGTTCCAGCCTGACAGGGTGGGGGAAGCAGATTCAATAATAATTTTTATAAGAAGCTTGGATAAATACTCGGAAAGAAAAAGTATTGTAAAATTTATTCATTAGTGCCACAAGTAGGCTGACATTAACACTGCGATGCAGTTACTGTGAGAATCCCCTCGTCGTCACACTCCGGCGCCTGTTCGGGTATCACTGAGGGAGAATTTAGCACGGCCAATGCACCCTAACCAGCACGTCTTTCAGACTGTGAGAGGAAACCGGAGCACCCGGAGGAAACCCACGCAGACACGGGGAGAGCGTGCAGACTCCACACAGACAGTGACCCAAGCCGGGAATCGAACCCGGGTCCCAGGCGCTGTGAGGCAGCAGTGCTAACACACTGTGCCACCATGCTGCCCCACTTTCGGGTTGGGGGAAAGAATGAGACTTATTGGATTCCAGTACCTACAAGCCAGTGGAGATATGATGGGCCATGTAGGCTCCTTTTGTGCAGAGTCATTTCTATTGCCTTTGGGAAGAGGGCGATGACTTTCCCTCTTGTGTGGGTAAACCCACAGTGCTGCTCGGTGGAAAGCGGCCCAATCATATTGTCACTGGACTAGTAATTCAGAGACCCAGGGTAATGCTCTGGGGATCGAGGTTTGAATCCCACCGTGGCAGATGATGAAATAAAAATCTGGAATTAATAGTCCAATGATGACCGTGAAATGATTGTCGTTAAAAACCCATCTGGTTCCCTTTAGGGAAGGAAATCTGCCATCCTTACCCGGTCTGGCCTACATGTGACTCCAGAGTCATAGCAATGTGGTTGACTCTTCACTGCCCCCTCAAGGGCAACTAGGGATGGGCAATAAATCCTGGCCCGGCCCATAAAAGAATTTTTTTTTTTTAAAAAAGCAGCGACAAAGTGGAACAGTGAGGTATGTTATATGTGGGATCTTGCTGTGCGCTGTTGGCTGCTGTGCCGCCCCCATTACAACAGTGACGGCATCACAGCAATGCCGTGTAACACTTTGGGGGCATCCTCGGGACGTGAAGGGCGCTACATAAATCATAGAATCCCTACAGTGCAGAAGGAGGCCATTCGGTCCATCGAGTCTGCACCGACCACAATCCCACCCAGTCCCTATCCCCGTAACCGCACGTATTTACCCTGCTAGTCCCCCTAACACTAAGGGGTAATTTAGCATGGCCAATCCACCTAATCCGCACATCTTTGGACTGTGGGAGGAAACTGGAGCACCCGGAGGAAACCCACGCAGACATGGGGAGAACGTGCAGACTCTGCACAGACAGTGACCCAAGCCGGGATCGAACCCAGGTCCCTGGAGCTGTGAGGCAGCGGTGCTAACCACTGTGCCACCGTGCCGCCCAAAATGCCAGTTATTTCCTGTTGATGTGCTAGGCCTTGGTTCCCCAACTGTTGACCGTGCGATTTTTCTGTTGTTGCCAGGACTCTGAATCCAGGGAAGGGAAGGTGAAGTCGGAGCGGCGGAAGACTCCAAAGGTCCCGACGGATCTTTCCCAGAAGCGGCCTCGGAGTGCCAAAGCGGCTAAGGAGCAAACCGCCGAGGGGCTGCAGACAGACGAGGGAACAAGGAAAAGGACGACTAGCCGCGACAGAAAGAAAATGGCGGCAGAACCATCGCCTCCAGCAGAAGCTGCAAAAGGTAATAGAATTGGGTGTGAACAGTCAGGCGACAAGGCAGAAAACCCTGGAGTTATAGCCAGAAGCATCAGGGTGGCACAGTGGTTAGCACTGCTGCCCTCACAGCGACAGGGACCCGGATTCGATTCCAGCCTCGGGTCACTGTCTGTGCGGAGTCTGCACGTTCTCCCCGTGTCTGCGTGAGTTTCCTCCGGGTGCTCCGGTTTCCTCCCACAGTCCGAAAGATGTGCAGGTTAGATGGATTGGCCATGCTAAATTGCCCCTTAGTGTCCAAAGATGTGCAGGTTAGGTGGATTGGCCATGCTAAATTGCCCCTTAGTGTCCAAAGATGTGCAGGTTAGGTGGATTGGCCATGCTAAATTGCCCCTTAGTGTCCAAAGATGTGCAGGTTAGGTGGATTGGCCATGCTAAATTGCCCCTTAGTGTCCAAAGATGTGCAGGTTAGGTGGATTGGCCATGCTAAATTGCCCCTTAGTGTCCAAAGATGTGCAGGTTAGGTGGATTGGCCATGCTAAATTGCCCCTTAGTGTCCAAAGATGTGTAGGTTAGGGGGATAGGCCATGCTAAATTGCCCCTTAGTGTCAAAAGATGTGCAGGTTAGGGGGATTGGCCATGCTAAATTGCCCCTTTGTGTTCCAGGACGTGAAGGTTTGGGGGATTGCCCAAATGTGTGGGGTTACGGGGATAGGGCGGAGAGTAGGCCTGGATTAGACAGAGGGGAAATATTTCCATCCAGCTCACCCCTGGGATCGTAGCGGGGGGAGGGGGACATGCCGAGGGGCTGCAGACGGACAAGGGAACAAGGAAAAGGACGACTAGCCGCGGCAGAAAGAAAATGGCGGCAGAACCATTGCCTCCAGCAGAAGCTGCAAAAGGTAATAGAATTGGGTGTGAACAGTCAGGCGGCAAGGCAGAAAATCCTGGAGTAATAGCCAGAAGCATCAGGGTGGCACAGTGGGTTAGCACTGCTGTCCTCACAGCGACAGGGACCTGGGTTCGATTCCAGCCTCGGGTCACTGTCTGTGTGGAGTTTGGGCTGAATGGCCTCTTCTGCGCTGTCGGGATTCTATGATTCGAACTGCATTCCCTGTGGAAAATTTAGTAAACCAACACCAGGGGGCCAAATCTTAACATTCGCTTATACATCAAATGAACAATCAGATCACCCCTAAAATAGCCGTTAATCTCTGATAATGCGGTGGGTTTGAACCTGCTTGCATTTTGAGCAAATCTCTCCTTCCAGCTTCAAGGCACGTTTGAAGCGAGCTTTCATTTGAACATTTTGTTTTATTTAAAGTGACTCTTGACAAGAGTCTTTGTTGACCTAGATTACTGGGAAGCACAGCGGGTTAGGGATCTGCGCTTTCATCTGGGACACTGACAGGGACTTGGATCCTTCCTCAGCAAGAGAGACGCAGCTCCGACACACTCGAGACGGGAGTGAGATCAGATTGGTTGGTTCCTTTTGGCAGGTTGCTGAGGATCTGTTGGACCAAAATACCTGGACATCAGACACCCTTTTTATCTCAACCCTCCCCTCAGAATATCGTTCAGATTTTCTGATCAGTGATGGGTTTTATAGTTTATTTATTAGTGTCACAAGTCGGCTTACATTAACACTGCAATGAAATTACTGTGAAATTCCCCAGTCGCCACACTCCGGCACCTGTTCAAGAACCCCACGCACACCGGACATCCTCTCTTCCACCTTCTTCCTTCGGGAAAAAGATACAAAAGTCTGAGGTCACGCACCAACCGACTCAAGAACAGCTTCTTCCCTGCTGCTGTCAGACTTTTGAATGGACCTACCTCGCATTAAGTTGATCTTTCTCTACACACCAGCTATGACTGTAACACTACATTCTGCACCCTCTCCTTTCCTTCTCTATGAACATAGAACATAGAACATTACAGCGCAGTACAGGCCCTTCGGCCCTCGATGTTGCGCCGACCAGTGGTACCAATCTAAAGCCCCTCTAATCTACACTATTCCAATATCATCCATATGTTTATCCAATAACCACTTGAACGCTCTCAACGTTGACGAGTCCACCACTGCTGCAGGCAGGGCATTCCACGCCCTTACTACTCTCTGAGTAAAGAACCCACCTCTAACATCTGTCCTATATCTCTCACCCCTCAATTTAAAGCTATGTCCCCTCGTGCTAGCCAACACCATCCGAGGAAAAAGGCTCTCACTATCCACCCTATCTAATCCTCTGATCATCTTGTATGCCTCTATTAAGTCACCTCTTAACCTTCTTCTCTCTAACGAAAACAACCTCAAGCCCCTCAGCCTTTCCTCATACGATTTTCCCACCATACCAGGCAACATCCTGGTAAATCTCCTCTGCACCCTTTCCAACACTTCCACATCTTTCCTATAATACGGCGACCAGAACTGTACGCAATACTCCAAATGCGGCCGGACCAGAGTTTTGTACAGGTATGCTTTGTCTATATAGTGCACAAGAACAATACTTTTCACTGTATGTTAATACATCATAGAATCATAGAAACCCTACAGTGCAGAAAGAGGCCATTCGGCCCATCAGGTCTGCACCGACCACAATCCCACCCAGGCCCTACCTCCATATCCCTACATATTTACCCGCTAACCCCTCTAACCTACGCATCTCAGGACACTAAGGGGCAATTTTAGCACGGCCAATCAACCTAACCCGCACATCTTTGGACTGTGGGAGGAAACCGGAGCACCCGGAGAAAACCCACGCAGACACGAGGAGAATGTGCAAACTCTGCACAGACAGTGACCCAAGGCCGGGAATTGAACCCGGGTCCCTGGCGCTGTGAGGCAGCAGTGCCAACCACTGTGCCATCACCCACTCCTTCCTTCTCCCTCTATGTACTCTATGAACGTTATGTTTTGTACTTTTAACTGTATCCCAAATCAAATCAAATCAAAACCTGTTCTGTTAGCCGCGCCCACGCATGTTAAAGGTTTCTGTGTGCCCAGATTATTGGATGGAATAGACTCAAAGGAAGAAAGTAGAGCCTGTGACTGAAACTGGCTTGACTGCTTAAGATCTCTGATGAAGCGGGCAAGATGGAAGCACTTTTTGTTATCCTGATTGCCGTCTGCGACAGAACTACACCATCTACAACCCGATACAATGATCGTAGAAGATGCCTACCTCCGGCCAAACTCCCTGCCCTGGTCAAATTTCTGTTACGTTACAGATGATGATTATTTTTATTTTATTTTATTAGTCACAAGAAGACTTACATTAACACTGCAATGAAGTTACTGTAAAAATCCCCTAGCCGCCACATTCCAGCGCCTGTTCGGGTATCACTGAGGGAGAATTTAGCACGGCCAATGCACCCTAACCAGCACGTCTTTTGGACTGTGGGAGGAAACCGGAACACCCGGAGGGAAACCCACACAGACACGGAGAGAATGTGTAGACTCCACACAGTGACCCAAGCTGGGAATCGAACCCCGGCTCCCCGGCGCTGTGAGGCAGCCACTGCACCACCCAGATGTGTTGCTCCTGATGTTATTTGTCTCTCTCTCTCTCTCTCTCTCTTGTTCCGCAGAATCCGAAATCCCAAACAAGCGACCCAGGAAATCCAGGACCAAATCGGGAAAGGGCCATCAAACCCCACTCTAAAGAACAAATCCTGGGGGAATCCTTGGATTGAATTGGTTTTATCAGGATATGGGCGTAAAGAGATTGGATGAAGATGAGTAGAGAGGACGGATTCTACCAATAGACCGTGCAGGGACCTCTTTGACCCAATATGGCCGTAGAGGTTCAATGTCTAGATGATTACAAAGCCTGGAACTTTCCGAATCTGTAGCATCCTATCCTTCCTGTCTCGGAATGCACAGATTAAGATTAATCTCAAAAAGGAACAGAAATGTCTTTTTTAAAAAAGTATATTCTATTTTTTTAGTGTCGGCCTAGTTTTTTCATTGAAATAAAATCAAATCAAAAGCTTATTTATTGGTGTCACAAGTAGGCTCACATTAACACTGCACCGGACAGAGACGTGTGCACCAGCCAGCACGGAGACAGTTCCTAGCTTGGACCCTTTACTATAGATTGGTCTAGTTGGACCAAGGAGCGGCACAGGCTTGGAGGGCCGAAGGGCCTGTTTCCTGTGCTGTACTGTTCTTTGTTCTTTATTTGTAAATAGTTCTGAGAGTTAAGTTTAAGTTTATTTTATTAGTGTCACAAGTAGGCTTACATTAACACTGCAATGAAGTCACTGTGAAAATCCCCTAGTCGCCACACTCCGACGCCTGTTTGGGTACACTGAGGGAGAATTTAGCACCTAATCAGCATATCTTTTGGACCCCAAAAGAGAAAATGCTGGAAAATCTCAGCGGGTCTGGCAGCATCTGTAAGGAGAGAAAAGAGCTGATGTTTCGAGTCCAGATGACGCTTTGTCAAAGCTACATCTTTCGGACTGCGGGAGGAAACCGGAGCACCCGGAGGAAACCCAAGCAGACACAGGGAGAATGTGCAGACTCCGCACAGACGGTGACCCAAGCTGGGAATTAAACCCGGGTCCCTGGCGCTGTGAGGCAGCAGTGCTAACCGCTGTGCCGCCCATTAATTGGAGAGTTTAATGAAGGATACAGTCCGTATGTAAATGTTCTGTCTGCTTAAAGTCCTCCTCTGGGGAGGATAAGCAACGGTTTTCGTCGTGAACTTTTAGTGGGTCTGTCCGATCTTGGGGTTATCACACATCGAAGCCTGCAGAGTGTAATAAAAATATATTTTCTTGGCAATGACCTCTTTGCTTTGCTCCTTCCATCTCTGAGGCAGGCAATCCAAGAAGGTTCAAGAATATCTCTTCACATGAGGACTGTGGGAGAAGAACTATCACTATCACCCTCGTCAGACCCCACTTGGTGTACTGTGCTCAGTTCTGGTCGCCTCATCACAGGAAGGATGTGGAAAAGATTGAAAGGGTGCAGAGGAGATTTACAAGGATGTTGCCTGGATTGAGTGGCATGCCTTATGAGGATAGGCTGAGGGAGCTCGGTCTTTTCTCCTTGGAGAATCGAAGGATGAGAGGAGACCTAATAGAGGTGTATAAGATGTTGAGAGGCATAGATCGGGTGGACTCTCAGAGGCTTTTTCCCAGGGTGGAAATGGCTGCTATGAGAGGACATAGGTTTAAGGTGCTGGGGGGTAGGTACAGGGGAGATGTTAGGGGGAAGTTTTTCACACAGAGGGTGGTGGGCGAGTGGATTCGGCTGCCATCAGTGGTGGTGGAGGCGAACTCAATAGGGTCTTTTAAGAGACTCCTGGATGAGTACATGGAGCGTAATAGGATGGAGGGTTATAGGTAGGTCTAGAAGGTAGGGATGTGTTCGGCACAACTTGTGGGCCGAAGGGCCTGTTTGTGCTGTAGTTTTTCTATGTTTTTATGTTTCTAATATAAGGGTCTGGCACATATAGGATTAATGTGCAACTCAGTATAGTACCACCCACAAGAGAGTACATGACTCACATCCAGGGCCTGTCTCTCGTTGGACGGAGATGTGTGCACCAGCCAGCTCGGAGTCAATTCCTGGCTTGGACACTTAACTCAGAACTATTTACAAATCTATAGTAAAGTTTAAGTTTATTTTCTTAGTGTCACAAGTAGGCTTACATTAACACTGCAATGAAGTTACTGTGAAAATCCCTCAGTCGCTACACTCCGGTGCCTGTTCGGGTACACTGAGGGAGAATTTAACACGGCCAATGCATCTAACCAGCACGTCTTTTGGACTGTGGGAGGAAACCGGAGCACCCGGAGGAAACCCACGCAGACACGGGGAGAATGTGCAGACTCCACACAAGTAGTTACCCAAGGCTGGAATTAAACCTGTGTCCCTGGCACTGTGAGGCAGCAGTGCTAATCACTGTGCCACCATGCTGCCCCTATTGTATTGGGATATAGAGAAAAGTATTGCTTCTTGCGCGCTATACAGACAAAACATACCGTTCATAGAGTACATAGGGGAGAGTCTGCACAGACACTCCCTGTTCGGTACACTGAGGGAGAATTTATCACGGCCAATGCGCCTAACCAGCATGTCTTTTGGACTGTGGGAGGAAACCGGAGCACCCGGAGGAAACCCACGCAGGAGGGTTAGCAATTGGTTAGCAATTGGACACTTCAAAGATCTCAGCAAGGCTGCAGGAGGAAACCCACAGTAACCCTACCAACTAGGCTTGGGTAACTGTCTGTGCAGAGTCTGCACAGACAGTTACCCAAGCCTAGTTGCCCGAGGGCAGTTGAGAGTCAACCACATTGCTATGGCTCTGGGGTCACATTGCTAGACTGTTAATCCAGAAACTCAGCTAATGTTCTGGGGACCCGGGTTCGAATCCTGCCACGGCAGATGGTGGAATTTGAACTCAATAAAAAACAATCTGTAATTAAGAATCAACTGATGACCATGAAACGATTGTCGATTGTGGGAAAAACCCATCTAATTCACCAATGCCCTTTAGGGAAGGAAATCTGCCGTCCTTACCCGGTCTGGCCTACATGTGACTCCAGAGCCACAGCAATGTGGTTGACGCTTAATTGCCCTTGGGCAACTAGGGATGGGCAATAAATGCTGTAAGAAGTCTCACAACACCAGGTTAAAGTCCAACAGTTTTATTTGGTAGCAAATACCATGGTATTTGGTACCAAATGGTATTTGCTACCAAATAAAACTGTTGGACTTTAACCTGGTGTTGTGAGACTTCTTACTGTGTTCACCCCAGTCCAACGCCAGCATCTCCACATCAATAAATGCTGGCCAGCCAGTGACGCCCATGTCCCATAAATGAATAAATAAAAAGTTCCCAAGGGGAGAGCCGGAGCCAAGCTGGCTAATCCAAACTGATAAAAGCAGGCAATGCACCTTGGTCTCAGGTTCGATCCCACGCCTGACCTCAGCTAGAAGGCCTGGGAAATGGTACATAGACTCGTGGGTGGCATAGTAGTTAGCACTGCTGCCTCACTGCACCAGGGACCGGGGTTCGATTCCCGGCTTGGATCACTGTGTGTGTGTGTGTGGAGTCTGCACGTTCTCCCCATGTCTGCGTGGGTTTCCCTCGGGTGCTCCGGTTTCCTCCCACAGTCTGAAAGACATGCTGGTTGGATGCATTGGCCGTGCCAAATTCTCCCTCAGTGTACCCGAACAGGCACCGGAGTGTGGCAACTTGGGGATTTTCACAGTAACGTCATTGCAGTTGTTAATGTAAGCCTTGTGACAAATAAATAAACGTTTAAAAACTCTTAGGAGCAGACGCACCTTGTGTCGCCCCCCCCATCCTCTCCGCGTGGGAAAGAGGGAGGGAACGACACATTATATTTTTGTCTCAGCAATAAATTCAAAGTACTTGTTCACAACTTCCGGAGATGAAGCAGCTTCTTTCTTATCCTCTCGAGATGAATGTGGCTTGACTCAGTTAGCAATTGGACACTTCAAAGATCTCAGCAAGGCTGCAGATTGCTGTGGAGCCTTTCAAATGCTAATGGCGCGCCAGTTTAATATACAGTGCCACTCAAACATCACTGCCTGCAGAAGGTGGATAACAGGATAAGGACTTTCTGCTAATGACTCCGCACCTCCAGAGTTAAACAACACTCGTTGCTGTGTGAAGCTGTAGGAAACTCTATTACCTAGCTCTGCCTCGATAGACAAAAAACCCACCTCAGACAATCAAAGGTCACCTGGCTGGGCGCTGCTGGTGCGGTTTGACAGAATTACACTCCGGCTTTCCACACATCAGGATGTGTCAAAGCTCTCTGCAGCTAATGAGGTATAGTCACCACAGCAGCGCACAGCAAGGGCCCAGAACACCACAGCACTGAGCTAATGATGACACCGGCCCTGGTGTGATATTGGTTCAGAGATAAATGTTGGCCTGAACATTGGGGAGAACGGTAACCCCAGTCACCCCCAGCACAATTACACACTCACACCACACACTCACACTCACTCACACACACACTCATACTCACACACACACACACTCATACTCACACATACACACACACTCGTACACAACACACTCACACAACACACACACACACTCACTCGCACACACACACAAAACACACATTCACACACACACACACAATCACAACACACACTCACAAAACGCACACATTCACTCACACACACTCACTCACACATGCAACACTCACAATACACACTCACATAGTCACACTCACACACACACTCACTCACGCATACAGACACACACACGTTCATACTCACACACACACACATTTACACACACACACACAAACACACACACATACACTCTCGCACACACTCTCACACAGACACATACACAAACACACACACACAAACACTCACACACACACATTCACACACTCTCACACTCTCTCACACACACACATACACTCACAAATACGAACACACACACATACTCACACACCCTCTCACACACACACACTCACACAGACACACAAACTCACACACACACACTCACATACACACACACTCTCACACACACACACTCTCTCACACACACACATACTCATACACGCACACTCACACACACACTCTCTCACCCACTCACACTCACTCACGCTCACACACACTCTCACTCACACACATGCACACACACACACATACACTCTCACACACACACACTCACACTCACATTCACACACACACACTCTCATACAGACACACACACACACACAAACACACACATACACACACTCTCACATCACACACGCACTCACACACGCATACAGACAGACACACACAAATTCACACACACACACTTTCTCACACACACATACTCATACTCACACACTCTCACACACACAAAAACACACACTCTCACACACACACTCACATATACACACTCTCTCACACACACACACATTTACACACAATCACACACACACGCACTCACACCCACTCACACAAAAACACACACACACAATCACACACACATACACACACGCACTCACACACTCACACTCATACTTACACTCGTACACGCACACTCACACACACTCACACACTCACTCATTTATACATACACACACAAACATTCACTCTTCTTTGATTTTTAAAATATTTGTTCTTGGGGCAGCACAGTGGTTAGCATTTAGGACCTGGGTGGAATTGTGGTCGGTGCAGACTCGATGGGACGAATGGCCTCCTCCTGCACTATAGGGATTCTATGATCTTTGGAGTGTGGGAGGAAACTGAAACTCGATGATTCTATGAAGGTAGTTCTGTGCATGCCGATGAGTCATAGAATCCTACAGTGCAGAAGGAGGCCATTCGGCCCATTGAGTCTGCACCAACCACAATCCCACCCAGGCCCTATCCCCATAACCCCATGCAGTAAATCAAATCAAAAGCCCTGGAGTGGGACTCGAACCCAGAGCTTCTGGCTGAGAGGCAAGGATACTAACTCACTGCGCCACAAGACCTCTGCATTCACTTCTCAGCTCTTCCCTTATTCTTAACTAACAAATCACAGCCATAAAATATACAGAATAATAAATCAGGGCTATTTGCTGAACCTTCTCCCCTATGTACTCTATGAACGGTATGCTTTGCCTGTATAGCGCGCAAGAAACAATACTTTTCACTGAATGTTAATACATGTGACAATAATAAAGGAAATCAAAGATTTTACACTTTGCCCACAAGTGACATTACAGATCCCTTGAAGCCAAAGTAAAGCTGCTTCAGAGAAACTGCTGTTAATCTGTGGCTGGGACTGGAACCCGGGTGACGTGTTGGGTGCCGCACTGCTTGTAGTTTCTGCAAACTATGCCTGAACCCAACAAGAATCGCTGGAATGCAGTGCACTTCAGAAGCATTTCATTGGCTGCGAAGGACTATGAGATGTCCAGTGGTTGGGAAAGGTGCTATATAAATGCAAGTCTTCCTCTCTTTGTCTTCCTTTCTCTGGTGGGATTTTTCTGGCACCCCATTGGCTGGTGACAATGGGGTGCCAGCCGGTGAGCCATGGAAAACATCATTGCCTTTGGTGGGACAGGGGGATCGCACCATGGGCCAATGGCGTCCCACCCCCACTGTCTGGAACACCACCACGGGGGGGGTGGAATGGCTGGAAAATCCCAACTCTTTCTCTCTCTCTTTCTTTCCTTCCTTCTCTCTCCCTTCCTACCTTCTTTCCCCCTCACTCTATCTCACTCCCTCCTTCTCCTCTCTCTCTTCCCTTCCCTCTCTCCTTCCCATCCCTTACTTCGCTCTCTCTTTCCCTCCCCCCTTCCCCTCATCCCACTCTCTGCTCTTTTCCTCTCTCCTTTCACTTCCTTCCTTCCCCCTCCCTCCTTCTTTCCCCTCCTTTTCTCCCTCCCTTCCCTTCCTCCCTTCCCTTCCTCCCTCCCTCTCTCCTCTCTTTTCTTCTCTCCCTTCCCTTCCTTCCTTCCTTCCTTCCCTCTCTTCCACCCTCCCTTCCTTCCCTTTATCCCTCCCTGCCTCCCTTCTCTCCCTTCCCTTCCTCCATCCCTCTCTCTCCTCTTCCACTCTCCCCTCTTTTCCTTCCTTCCCTCCCTCCCACCTTCCCTTTCTTCCCTTCCTCCCTCCCTCCCTTCTCTCCCTTCCCTTCCTCCATCCCTCTCTCCCCTCTTTTCCTCTCTCCCTCCCTCCTTCCCTCCTCTTCCTTCTTTTCAAATCTGCTCCCAAAACAAAAGACACCTGCAGCTAAAAGTTAGATGCCCCAGTCTGGTGGCACAGGTATGAAATGGGTGATCTTAATGAGTGATCACTCACAGTCACCTGAACATGCAGACATCAATACATTGCTTGAATAATCCATAATAAGTGGGCCTATACTGAGAGTCGGGGGTTTAGAGGCGATTCAAGGGGAAATGTATTCACCCAGAGGGTGGCGGGTATCTGAAGTTCACCCCTTGAAAAAATTTGGCATGTCCGCTACGACTCTCACCAACCTCTACAGCTGGACCATAGAAAGCGTTCTTTCTGGTTGTATCACAGCTTGGTTTAGCTCCTGCTCTGCCCAAGACCACAAGAAACTACAAAGGGTCGTGAATGTAGCCCAATCCATCACGCAAACCAGCCTCCCATCCATTGGCTCTGTCTACACTTCCCGCTGCCTCGGAAAAGCAGCCAGCATAATTAAGGACCCCACGCACCCCGGACATTCTCTCTTCCACCGTCTTCCGTCAGGAAAAAGATATAAAAGTCTGCGACCACGTACCAACCGACTCAAGAACAGCTTCTTCCCTGCTGCCATCAGACTTTTGAATGGACCTACCTTGCATCAAGTTGATCTTTCCCTACACCTTAGCTATGACTGTAACACTACATTCTGCACCCTCTCCTTTCCTTCTCTATGAACGGTATGCTTTGTCTGTGTAGCGCGCAAGAAACAATACTTTTCACTGTATGTTAATACATGTGACAATAATAAATCAAATCAAATTAAAAGGCAGAAACTCTTATGTTAAAGATACTTAGATACGCACGAGGTGTTGTAAGCTGTATTGTGACAGACCAATAGCTGGAAAGTGAGTTTAGCTGGATGGCACCTTGTTGGCACCATGATGGGCTGAATGTAGGTTTCTAACAAAGTTGAGAAGAAGGACCAATAAAGACCCACAAAGCCTCTCCTAAAAACATTAAATGATGCCCAGTAACCTTATCCTTATTTCCTTACAGTTTTATTCCCATTGCTAGGATACTGTCCCCACTGGTAAGGCCAATATTTACTAGGCCTCACTAAATCCCCTTGGCGATGAACCGCCATCTTGACCCATTGCAGTCTGTGTGCTGAAGGTATTTCCCTCAGAGATGTTGGGTGAAGTGTTTGGTGAAGAATTTGGTCTCTGCGCTGATGAAGGAAGAAGTTTAACAACACCAGGTTAAAGTCCAACAGGTTTATTTGGTAGCAAAAGCCACACACAAACTTCTTACTGTGTTTACCCCAGTCCAACGCCGGCATCTCCACATCCTGATGAAGGAACTCAGAGGGCGCCTAGGGTGAAAATTTGGAGGGGCTGTTATCATGGATCGATGGCCCTTGTCTTCCAGGAGGCGGAGATCCCGGGTTCGGGAAGTGTTGTTGAAGAAACATTATATAATAATGAAGAGGGAACTGAACACGTTATCTCCAAATTTGCAGATGAGACAAAGTTGGGTGGGAGGGTAAACTGTGAGGAGGGTGCAGAGATGCTTCAGCGTGATTTGGACATATGGATGGCAGATGTGGATAAATGTGAGGTTATCCAGTTCAGTAGCAAAAATAGGAAGGCAGATTATTATTTGAATGGGTGTAAATTGAGAGGTGGATATTCAACGAGGCCTTGGTGTCCTTGTGAATCAGTCATAGAATCACAGAATCCCGGCAGTGCAGAAGGAGGCCATTCAGCCCATTGAGTCTCCACCGACCACAATCCCACCCAGGCCCTATCCCCATAATCTCACCTATTTACCCTAGCTAGACTCCCTGACACAAAGGGGCAATTTGGCACGGCCAATCCACCTAACCCGGGCATCTTTGGAATGTGGGGAGAAACTGGAGGAAACCCACACAAACACAGGGAGAACGTGCAAACTCCACACAGACAATGACCTGAGCCAAGTGAGCGGTAGGTTGCTATGCGATGTTGCCAAGTTTGGAGGAGCCCGACTTTGCTTTATATTCAGGGTATGATATTCAGGAGACCTCTCTAGGGAGCACCTTTGTTACCCATAGAATCATAGAATCCCTACAGTGCAGAGGAGGCCATTCGGCCCATCGAGTCTGCACCGACCACAATCCCACCCAGGCCCTATTCCCATAACCCCACACATTTGCCCTGCTAACCCCCCTGACACTAAGGGTCAATTTACCATGGCCAATCCACCTGACCTGCACATCTTTAAACCGTGGGAGAAAACCGGAGCACCCGGGGGAAACCCACGCAGACACGGGGAGAATGTGTAAACTCCACACAGACAGTAACCCAAGGCCGGAATTGAACCTGGCTCCCTGGCGCTGTGAGACAGCAGTGCTAACCACTGTGCCACCCCGGGGGGAGGGTGAGGGCGAGGTGTGCGGTAATGAGTATCCCACGGGACCCCATTTGACATCAGACAGGTGACAGGTGCACATGCCAGGTAACCCAATAGGAAAATCAGCCCTATATGTGAGAGTAAATCCTGTGGCCAATATGTCTGATCCGATCATATGAAAAGTTCTGCCTTCATGTCTGTTTATAATTAAGTGATGCTATGGCAACATATTAAGTTTGGAGTCAGGAAAACAAAAAAGCAACAAGACCCCCATCTTCCAATGTCAGCCTTACCCAGCTGTGAGACAACTTGATTCGAGTCAACGTGGAGAGAGTGGAGTGAGTGTAATTTGTAGCTCCTGCCTCGGTGCGCCGGACAGTGTGCGGGGAGGAGGGTAGACCCCCTACAACATTCAGGAGAGGGTACAGAAATTCTAATCTGGGAGGAGGCTGATTACAATGTGACGAGAGGGGACCTCGCCAGGGGTAGAATCGAAACAGGTTACTGACAGTCATAGAATCATAGCATCCCTACAGTGCAGAAGGAGGCCATTCGGCCCATCGAGTCTGCACCGACTACAATCCCACCCGGCCCCTATTCCTGTAAGCCCACATATTAACTCTGCTCATCCCCCTGACACTCAGAGGCAATTTAGCATGGCCAATCCACCTAACCCGCACATCTTTGGAGTGCGGGAGGAAAACCGGAGCACCCGGAGGAAACCCACGCAGACACGGGGAGGACGTGCAGACTCCGCACAGACAGTGACCCAAGCCGGGAATCGAACCCTGGTCCCTGGCGCTGTGAGGCAGCAGTATTATAGAACATAGAACATAGAACAGTACAGCACAGAACAGGCCCTTCGGCCCACGATGTTGTGCCGAGCTTTGTCTGAAACCCAGATCAAGCTATTTCCTTCCTATTATGGTTCAGGTTAGAAACTGTTTTATGGGGCCAGCCTGAAGCATAGGTTTTCTATCTTGAATTTGGATAGGATAAGCATGAGATGTTCCACTTCAGGTGCGATTCAAAAGACCCAAAAGGGAGTTTTTAATCAAACAAAGTTTATTTAAGAGTATAGTTAACACGTACAGTAAGAAAATTGGCAAGAACTTTTATCAATTACAAATTAAAACAAACACCCACTGTAATGTATAACCCTTAATGAATATATATATAAGCTGTCTCAATCAAAACCATCCTCCATAAACAGCCCCTTTAAACAGATTCAACACAGCATAGACTAAGGCTCACGTGATACTGGAAATTCAGTCCTTTGGTTGAAGTCCTCAGTCCTGTGGATTCACTCCAAACAGTTTGAAGACAAGACAGCTTCCCAAAACCCCAGACAGACTCGGGTCCAGCCCCCAACAACAGCAGGTTTTCACCCTCCAGGAAGACAAGAGCTTGTTTTCAGCTAACCAACAGGGAGAGAGGGAAAACACTTCTTTTTAGCTTGCTGTCCCTTCCAAAAACTCCAACTCTAACTGCAGCCAAACAGAAAATGAAACCTTAAACTCACTGAAAAAAAAACTGCCCAAAACAAATGACTGTCCTCCTAACAATGCAGGATCATAAAGCTAACCCCAGAGTAAGCACAGACAACCCCATTTAGGCCACTTAAGTTGCAATAAGTAGCTTAAATGGGGTCAGCCCGGCAACATAATGACATCAGCTAAGGCAGTGAACTGAGAAGCACTGACTGTGAGAGCTGCAGAGATCATGATTTAAAACAAAAATCTCTTAAAGGTACACTAACGTCACAACAGGAACAATTGGCAGAACAGTGGGCGATCGTTAAGGAAGAAATGCTTCAGGTACAAGCCATGTACATTCCAATAGATCCCGGAGGTAGGCTAAAAGGTAAATTATCTGATTTGATTTGATTTGATTTGATTTATTATTGTCATATGTATTAGTATACAATGAAAAGTATTGTTTCCTGCACGCCATAGAGACAAAGCATACCATTCATAGAGTTCATAGAGGAAAGGAGAGAATGCAGAATATAGTGTTATAGTCGTAGCTAGGGTGTAGAGAAACACAGAAACTAGAAACAGGAGGAGGCCTTTCTGCCCTCTGAGCCTGCTCCGCCATTCATTGTGATCATGGCTGATCATCGAATTCAATATCCTGAACCCCACCCCCCTTCCCCCCATATCCCTTGATCCCTTTAGCCCCAAGAGCTACATCTAATTTCTTCTTGAAATCAGAAAAGATTTTGGCCTCAACTACTTTCTGTGGGAGTGAATTCCACACATTTACCACTCTCTGGGTGAAGAAATCTCTCCTCACCTCAGTTCTGAAAGGTTTAGCCCTTATCCTCAAACCGTGACCCCTAGTTCTGGAAAAATCAGCTCAATATATGGTAGGTTCATTCAAAAAGTCTGACAGCAGCAGGGAAGAAGCTGTTCTTGAGTCGGTTGGTACATGACCTCAGACTTTTGCATCTTTTTCCTGACGGAAGAAGGTGGAAGAGAGAATGTCCGGGGTGCGTGGGGTCCTTGATTAAGCTGGCTGCTTTTCCAAGGCAACGGGAAGTGTAGACAGAGTCAATGGATGGGAGGCTGGTTTGAGTGATGGATTGGGCTACGTTCATGACCCTTTGTAGTTCCTTGCGGTCTTGGGCAGAGCAGGAGCCATACCAAGCTGTGATACAACCAGAAAGAATGCTTTCTATGGTCCTGGATAATAAATTGGGGCGAGGGTAGGGGGGGGAATAGATGAGGATGAACCAAAAAAGAGTGGATGGTTCAACACATGTCTGGCGAATTCTTCAAGTGAGGACCAGGTTGAATGTAGAGAAAAACAGAAAGAATGCGAATCAATGGTGGTCAACAGAATGGGGACCCCAATGTCTTCTATCGGTGTGTAAGTAGTGGGTTGAAGGAGGTGGAGTCAATCCTGTGAGAGGCAGAGAGGGTGATAAATAATTCGAGGTGCAGGAGAAGGTGAGAATAGTTAATGGGTTGGATTTTAGGGGGTGCCATGTTCTCACCTGCCCCCTGACTAAACAGCCAGTTGGGAGCCCGCCCACGCCAACGCTGGATGTCCTGCAGTCACTCTATGCTCAATGTGGCATTAATTATCTTAGAACGAGGCTTTGCCACCTTTATGGAAAGGATGTTCTCCTTTTAAGGGCTGTCAGCCAATCGGATTAGCCGATCCAGCAGCGCCAGGTGTGAGCGGTGGTCACAGTTGGGATTACGCCCAGTCCCTGAAGAAGAGGACGTTCCGAGATGGCGGCGGTGGTGGGAGGGTAAGTACCGGTCGCTGGGCCTCAGTAAGCATGGGGAAGTTGAGAGGCCTGAAGGGAGGGTAAAGGGTGATCTTGGGGGTTGCCTCTGATGGGAACAGGAGGACCCCTCCCCCCTCCTGCCCTCTGCCCGCGCCCCACAAAGCCAACTTTCCCAAAACCAGCATGCCAAGTAGAAGCTGCCATCCGACTATCTTGGCACTGGTCTCCTCCAGCCACCCTCTGTGGAAATAGGACCCCTGTCATGTGTGGGTGGAAAGGCAGTTCTGCGCTCCATTTTAGAAGTTCCCCACCTCCAAATTAAAAGTTTATTTATTAGTGTCACAAGTAAGGCTTACATTAACACTGCAGTGAAGTTACTGTGAAAATCCCCTAGTTGCCACACTCCGGCGCCTGTTCGGGTACACTGAGGGAAAATTTAGCACGGCCAATGCACCTAACCTGCACCTCTTTCGGACTGTGGGAGGAAACCGGAGCACCCGGAGGAAACCCACGCAGACACGGGGAAAATGTGCAAACTCCACACAGACAATAACCCGAGCCAGGAATCGAACCCGGGTCTCTGGCGCTGTGAGGCAGCAGTGCTAACCACTGTGCTACCGTGCTGCCCCCACTAGTGGTTGACTGTACAATCCATCCCAATAAGATCTTTTGATATCAGTTGTTGCTAAGGAAGAGGATTCAGTAGAAATATAGCTTGGTATGGCTCCTGCTCTGACCAAGACCGTAAGAAGCTACAAAGGGTCCTGAATGAAGCCCAGTCCATCACTCAAACCAACCTCCCATCCATTGACTTCCCGCTGCCTCGGGAAAAGCAGCCAGCATAAGCAAGGACCCCACGCACCCCGGACATACTCTCTTCCGCCTTCCACCGGCATGGTAGTTAACACTGCTATCTCACAGCGCCAGGGACCCGGGTTCAATTCCTGACTTGGGTCATTGTCTGTGTGGATCTTGATGTGGAGATGCCGGCATTGGACTGGGGTGAGCACAGTAAGAAGTCTCACAACACCAGGTTAAAGTCCAACGGGTTTATTTGGAATCACGAGCTTTCAGAGCACTGCTCCTTCATCCTGTGAGGGTGTAATGAAGGAGCAGTGCAGAGCACAGTGCCACCGTGCCGCCCCCAATCAACCATAGAATCATAGAATCGCTACAGTGCAGAAGGAGGCCATTTGGCCCATCGAGCCTGCACCGACAACAATCCCACCCAGGCCCTATCCCCATAACCCCATGTATTTACCCAAGTAATCCCCCTGACACTAAGGGTCAATTTAGCATGACCAATCAACCTAACCCGCACATCTTTGGAGTGTGGGAGGAAACCGGAGCATCCGGAGGAAACCCACGCAGACACGAGGAGAATGTGCAAATTCCACACGGACAGTCTCCTGAGGCCGGAATCGAACCTGGGTCCCTGGTGCTGTGAGGCAGCGGTGCTGACCACTGTGCCACCATGCCATCCAAGTGGTGGAAAGGTATTTCAGTTGTCTACCTAGAGCAAGTTGCACTCTGAGGTGCTTCAATACAATTGGGATACAGGTAATATTCACTGTATACAATCATGAGTCATATAGCCCAAGGGGGTTCTATACAATTCCACTCTCCTCAGTTCTCTATGGTTGAAAGGCCTCTTCCCTCTGTGGCAACTGCCCCAAGCCTTGATGTGTAGTGCTGGGCTTTGGAATGTGCCAACCTGCAACACATCGGGGCCAATGCCTCACTGTGGAAAAAAAACAAGTTCCGTACCATGCCACCTGTCCCTCATCGAAAAATTTAAGCAGAGAATTTGATTTTGATTGATTTGATTTATTATTGTCACATGTATTGGTATACAGTGAAAAGTATTATTTCTTGCACGTTATACAGACAAAGCATACCGTTCATCGAGAAGAAAAGGAGAGAGTGCAGAATGTAGTGTTACAGTCATAGCTAGGGTGCGGAGAAAGATCAACTTAATGCGAGGTAGATCCATTCAAAAGTCTGATGGCAGCAGGGAAGAAGCTGTTCTTGAGTCGGTTGGTACGTGTCCTCAGACTTTTGTATCTTTTTCCTGACGGAAGAAGGTGGAAGAGAGAATGTCCGGGGTGCGTGGGGTCCTTGATTATGCTGGCTGTTTTTCCCCGAGGCAGCGGGAAGTGTAGATGGAGTCAGTGGATGGGAGGCTGGTTTGCGTGATGGACTGGGCTACATTCATGACAGTTGAACAGAAGTCCACAGGCAGTGGTCTGTACGTAATGTCCTCGGGGCCCTATGGGAGAAGGAGATGGTGGATCCTGTCAGATGGTTCCCCTGAGCAGGACGTCAAGGTCAGATGGTTGGATGCTTCATCACCAGAATAACCTTCAGTGCCAGATTTTACAAGGCGTAAAAACACAGAGGTGCAAATGGACAATGTTCATGGGGTGTAAATGGGAAAAGCGAATTTCTGCCTGCTTTCTGTCACTTATCCTTGGGGGAAGGGCACGGCCGAGATGGTGTGCCTAACGCAGGACATGGCTTTGAACTCCCAATTGCTAATAAGACTGTTCCAGACTATAGTGACCTCCATAAATAAGTTTGTGTGACTGCTCCATTGGCAGCGAATGTTGAGGAGAAACATCTGTGCTTACATTGCATGCCATTCTCCTTGCACACACAAACATAGATTCGCCATCATGAGTCTCGCCTTGTCCTTCATCAGTCCTCGTGCTGAGACCACTATCTTTCTCCACCGATTTCTATTCTCCGCTGACCCCCCCACCTACCCCCACTGCCAGTCTCATAGAGAGGTCAGTCCACATTCTGATGTTGTCCATCCAGTCATCTTGGAGCTTATAAGACCTGTTTGTCCAAATATTCCCCCCGACTGTTCCCAGATGGTCCAAAATATCTGAGCTTAGAATAGAATAGAATCCTCAAGGTGCCGAAGGAGGCCATTCGGCCCATCGAGTCTGCACCAACAACAATCCCACCCAGGCCCTATCCCCGTAACCCCATGTATTTACCCTGTTAATCCCCCTGGCAATAAGGGGCAATTTATCATGGCCAATCAATCTAACCCCAGCATTTTTGAACACCAAGGGCCAATTTAGCATGGCCAATCCACCTAACTTGCACACATTTGGGAGGAAACCCACGCAGACACAGGGAGAACGTGCAAACTCCACACAGACAGTGACCCGAGGCCGGAATTGAACCTGGGTCCCTGGCGCTGTGATGTAGCAGTGCTAACCACTGTGCCACCGTGGTGATGCCACTGGATTAATAATCCAGATTATGGATTCAAATCCCACCACGACATTTGATAGAGTTTGAATTCAATCAATAAAACCTGGAATCTCAAGGTAGGTTCAGTAATGGTAATCATGGAACTGTAATTGATAGTAATGTCCTTTAGGGAAGGAAATCTGCCATCCTTACCTGGTCTGCCCTACATGTGACTCCAGAGCCACAGCAATGTGGTTGACTCTTAGCTGCCCTCTGGAATGGCCTAGCAAGCCAATCAGTTCAAGGGCAATTAGGGATGGGCAACAAATGCCAGCCTTGCCAGCGATATCCACATCACATGGACAAACGGTGGCACAGTGGTTAGCACTGCTGCCTCACAGCGCCAGGGACCCGGGTTCAATTCCGGCCTCGAGTCACTGTCTGTGTGGAGTTTGCACATTCTCCCCGTTAATGCATGGGTTTCCTCCGGGTGCTCCAGTTTCCTCCCACAGTCCAAAAGACGTGCCGGTTAGATGAATTGACCATGCTAAATTGCCCTTTAATTAGCAGGGGGGGCTCTACTTTCTCAGAAGACTAAGGAAATTTGGCATGTCCGCGACAACTCACACCAGCTTTTACAGATGCACCATAGAAAGCGTCCTTTCTGGTTGTATCACAGCTTGGTATGGGCTCCTGCTCTGCCCAAGGCTGCAAGAAACTACAAAGGGTTGTGAATGAAGCCCAATCCATCACGCAAACCAGCCTCCCATCCATTGACTCTGTCTACACTTCCCACTGCCTCGGAAAAGCAGCCAGCATAATTCAGGATCCCACGCACCCCGGACATTCTCTCTTCCACCTTCTTCTGTTGGGAAAAAGATACAAAAGTCTGAGGTCACGTACCAACCGACTCAAGAACAGCTTCTTCCCTGTTGCCATCAGACTTTTGAATGGACCTACCTTACACATTAAGCTGATCTTTCCCTACACCCTAGCCATGACTGTAACATTCTGCACTCTCTCCTTTCCTTCTCTATGAAGAGTATGCTTTGTCTGTAGAGCGCGCAAGAAACAATACTTTTCGCTGAATACCAAACACATGGGACAATAATAAAATCAAAGCAAATCAGGATAAATATGTGTGGTTGTGGGGTAGGGCCTGGGTAGGATTGTGGTCGGTGCAGACTCGATGGGCCAAATGGCTTCCTTCTGCACTGTAGGGATTTTATGAGCCTATGAAAATTTCATTCCATCTGTGTTAGATGATGTTTTGTACTGATTGGAAGCAACTGAGCAATGAACCTTAAAGGTCTGTATACATTGAAAAGATTACAACAGAGCAAAACATTGGCTCGCAACATTTAACACCCACAGTGCTGTTAGGGAGGGAGTTCCAGAATTGTTATTGGACATCAGTCAGTCTGTGTGGTGTAGATACACCCACAGTGCTGTCAGAGAGGGAGTTCCAGGATTGTTATTGGACATCAGTCAGTCCATGTGGTGTAGGTACACCCACAGTGCTGTTAGGGAGGGGAGTTCCAGGATTGTTATTGGACATCAGTCAGTCCATGTGGTGTAGGTACACCCACAGTGCTGTTAGGGAGGGGAGTTCCAGGATTGTTATTGGACATCAGTCAGTCCATGTGGTGTAGGTACACCCACAGTGCTGTTAGGGAGGGAGTTTCAGGATTGTTATTGGACATCAGTCACTCCGTGTGGTGTAGGTACAGCCACAGTGCTGTTAGGGAGGGGAGTTCCAGGATTGTTATTGGACATCAGTCAGTCCATGTGGTGTAGGTACACCCACAGTGCTGTTAGGGAGGGAGTTCCAGGATTGTTATTGGACATCAGTCAGTCCATGTGGTGTAGGTACAGCCACAGTGCTGTTAGGGAGGGAGTTTCAGGATTGTTATTGGACATCAGTCACTCCGTGTGGTGTAGGTACAGCCACAGTGCTGTTAGGGAGGGAGTTCCAGGATTGTTATTGGACATCAGTCACTCCGTGTGGTGTAGGTACACCCACAGTGCTGTTAGGGAGGGAGTTCCAGGATTGCTATTGGATATCAGTCAGTCCACGTGGTGTAGGTACACCCACAGTGCTGTTAGGGAGGGGAGTTCCAGGATTGTTATTGGACATCAGTCAGTCCATGTGGTGTAGGTACACCCACAGTGCTGTTAGGGAGGGAGTTCCAGGATTGTTATTGGACATCAGCCAATCCGTGTGGTGTAGGTACACCCACAGTGCTGTTAGGGAGGGAGTCCAGGATTGTTATTGGACATCAGTCAATCCGTGTGGTGTAGGTACAGCCACAGTGCTGTTAGGGAGGGAGTTCCAGGATTGTTATTGGACATCAGTCAGTCCATGTGGTGTAGGTACACCCCCAGTGCTGTTCGGGAGGAAGTTCCAGGATTGTTATTGGACATCAGTCAGTCTGTGTGGTGTAGGTACACTCACAGTGCTGTTAGGGATGGAGTTCCAGGATTGTTATTGGATATGTCAGTCTGTGTGGTGTAGGTACACCCACAGTGCTGTTAGGGAGGGAGTTCCAGGATTGTTATTGGACATCAGTCAGTCCACGTGGTGTAGGTACAGCCACAGTGCTGTTAGGGATGGAGTTCCAGGATTGTTATTGGATATGTCAGTCCGTGTGGTGTAGGTACACCCACAGTGCTGTTAGGGAGGGAGTTCCAGGATTGTTATTGGACATCAGTCAGTCCACGTGGTGTAGGTACACCCACAGTGCTGTTAGGAAGGGAGTTCCAGTATTGTTTAAAAAGGGGATCTTCACAGTAACTTCATTGCAGCGTTAAGGTGAGCCTACTTGTGACTAATAAATAAACTTAAACTTAATATAAAATTTCCCCCTAATTTTCTGTTCCGTGTTGGCATGGTTAATCAGAGGGTGATAAAAAGGGCATTGTGTATTGCCGATGCCCTACTCAAATGTTTGAAATCATAACCGGCGGTAAGCTGATCCCAAACGAAAGTGTCCTCTTAATGAAAACCAGTTGAAAGTGTGTGCTTATTATTCCGATCGGAGTCCCTTTCACTGCCACATGCACTCTGAACCAGGTCCTGTCAACTCACCAATGAAAGCCATCGATCACAGTCGATGGTAAATGTCAAAGTTCACCTGGACCTCCGATGTCGCTTGAAAATGTCAGATGGGGGGTGGGTGGTGGGCGGGGAGGGGGTGGGTGGTGGCGGGGGGGGGGGGGGGGGGGGGGGGGAGGCTGCTGGGTTCTGTCTGCTCGCGGTCAAAGTTCACGATAATGTTTCCTGTCACTCATAATGGGGGGAAGAAAATGCAGTTTGAGGCAGCAGGGAGGAAAGGGGGAGGCAGATAACAGCTCTGCAAGCAGGGGATTCATTCCTGCTAAAGCGAGGTTCGACTTTCGATTTAGTTCAAAAGAGAAGCTTGTCAGAATTCCTGAAATGGAGTTGGAAATGCCACCTGGGTGCCTGGGAGGCGGCTATTTTCGGGCTAATTTGCCGACTTCAGAACTGAGATAAAGCAATAGGCAAGAAGATTCATGCATTTAAGTCGGAGTGGATCATTTTAGCCGAGGGGCGGACAACCATGTTTGATACCCTGGGGCGGGGTTTTGCGTCTTCGCTCGACTCGAGACTGGAAAATCCCTGCCCGAGGTCAAGGGACCATTGTCCGCCCCTCGCCCAGTCCGACTCCCGTGGCGGGCAAGGCAGTAAAATGTCTGAATATTTTCCATTCGAAGATTGAGACGGGTACAATACAAGCAGAAGCTTCCTTCAGGGAAGGAAGTCTGCCATCCTTACCGGGTCTGGCCGACATGTGACTCCAGAGTCACAATAATGTGGTTGATTCTAACTGCCCTCGGGCAACTAGGGATGGGCAATAAATGGTGGCCCATGTCCCAAATGAAAAAAAAAGAAAGTCATTCTGTAATCATAGAATCCCTACAGTGCAGAAGCAGGCCATTCAGCCCATCGAGTCTGCACCAACTCTCCAACAGAGCACCTCACCCAGATTCTATCCCCATAACCCCACGTATTTACTTCGCTATTCCCCCTCTAACCTACACATCCTGGGACACTAAGGGGCAATTTTAGCATGGCCAATCCACCTAATCTGCACATCTTTTGGGGATAGTATGGTTAGCACTGCTGCTTTATATGCCCTGTTTGTGAACAGAACTCCCACTCACCTGACGAAGGAGCAGCGCTCCGAAAGCTAGTGGCGCTTGCTACCAAATAAACCTGTTGGACTTTAACCTGGTGTTGTTAGACTCCTTACTGTGTTTACCCCAGTCCAACGCCGGCATCTCCACATCATGACTCACAGCGCCATGGACCCGGGTTCAATTGCGGCCTCGGCTCACTGTCTATGCAGAGTCTGCACGTTCTCCCCGTGTCTGCGTGGGTTTCCCCCGGGTGCTCCGGTTTCCTCCCACAGTCCAAAGGTGTGCAGGTTAGGTGGATTGGCCATGCTAAATTGACCCTAGTGACAGGGGGATTAGCTAGGGTAAATATGTGGGGTTACGGGGATAGGGTCTGGGTGGGATTGTGGTTGGTGCAGACTTCATAAAATCATAGAATCCCTACAGTGCAGAAAGGAGACCATTCGGCCCATCAAGTCTGCACTGACCACAATCCCACCCAGGCCCTTTTCCCGTAACCCAAACATGTTTACCCGGCTAATCCCCCTGACATTAAGGGCCATTTAGCAGGGCAAATCCACATCTTTGGACTGTGGGAGGAAACCGGAGCACCCAGAGGAAACCCACGCAGACACGGGGAGAATGTGCAAACTCCACACACAGAGTGACCCAAGCCAGGAATCGGACCCAGGTCCCTGGTGCTGTGAGGCAGCAGCGCAAACCATTGTTCAGCTTGATGGGCCAAATGGCCTCCTTCTGCACTGTAGCGATTCTATTTTGGACTATGGGAGAAAACCGGTGTACCCAAAGGAATAAAGAGACCAAAGAGGGCACCAGGATTTGAACCAGGGACCTTTTGATCTACAGTCAAATGCTCTGCCACTGAGCTATACCCCCTCAGGTACAGACTGACAGTAAAATACAGACAGTCTGGCGTGAGTGAGTTCTGGAGTTTATTCTTCCACAGGCTAATTGAGGAGAGTTCCAAGACTCACCCCTTCAAGGTCAACCTACTTTGTCCGAGATTCACAAACTGGACACCGCACTTCAGATGGGATCTTGCCAAGGTTCTGTAACATTGAAGAATCGCTTCCTCAGCTTTGCATTCCAAACCTCTCGAGATATTGTTCCATTAGCTGCTGAAATTGCTTTTCTTTAGTGCTTGTGTACATGGACACCTCAGTCCCTTTCACAGCTCTCTGTCTCTCACCATTAAAACCTACCCAGATCCAGGATGGATAATCTCACACTTCCCCTGAGCTGAACATTATCTCCAATACATTTACTCACTCTGTCCTTGTCACTTTATGACTTACTTTCTGCTCTCGGCTGTACTCACTTCCAAACTTAACGGAATCCACAAACCGCTCCTTCATCCAAATCATGAATGTTAATGCTTTTAAATTCACTTAAAATTCAGCTGTGGGATGAGGACATTTGATACTGGCAGTATGCTGGAGAATAGCATTTGTTACCCATCACTAATTGTCCTTGAACTAAGTGGCTTGTTCGGTTAGAGGGCATTTTAAGAGTTAACCACATTGCCGTTAATCTGTAGGCCAGTAAGAAGTCTCACAACACCAGGTTAAAGTCCAGCAGGTTTATTTGGAATCACCAGCTTTCGGAGCGCTGCTCCTTCCTCAGGTGAGCACTCCCTGGATGAAGGAGCAGCGCTCCGAAAGCTCATGATTCCAAATAAACCCGTTGGACTTTAACCTGGTGTTGTGGGCCTTCTTACTGTGCCCACCCGAGTCCAACGCCAGCATCTGCACCTCATCTGGAGGCCAGACCAGGTAAGGATGGCAGATTTTCTTCTGTAAAGGACATTAGTGAACCAGATGGGTTTTCCAACAATTGGCAATGGTTTTGTTAGACTTTTCCCCATGGCTCCGCATCTTGAGACACCACAGGGCAATTTTTGAAAGTCTAACAAAGATTTTTAGTGAAATTTGAATTTGAACCCAGATCCCCAGATCATTACCCTGGGTCTCTGGATCACTACAACACTAACAGAAAACACTGAAAAAGCTCCGCAGGTCTGAGAACTGATTCTCTGACAGAGTATTTCACCCAGGCCCTCTCCCCCCTCCCTATCCCCATAACCCCACACATTTCCCATGGCCAATCCACCTAACCTGCACATCTTTGGACATTAAGGGACAATTTAGCATGACCAATCCTGACCTGCAGATCTTTGGACACTAAGGGACAATTTAGCATGACTAATCCACCTAATCTGCACATCTTTGGACATTAAGGGGCAATTTAGCATGGCCAATGCACCTAACCTGCACATCTTTGGACACTAAGAGGCAATTTAGTATGGCCAATCCACCTAACCTACACATCTTTGGACACTAAAGGGCAATTTAGCATGGCTGATCCATCTAACCTACAAATCTTAGGATGCTAAGGTGCAATTTAGCATGGGCAATCCACCTAACCTGCACATCTGTGGACTGTGGGAGGAAACCGGAGCATCCGGAGGAAACCCACGCAGACACGGGGAGAACATACAGACTCCGCACAGACAGTGACCCGAGGCTGGAATTGAACCTGGGTCCCTGGCGCTGTGCCACCATGTCGCCAGGAGCCTTATAGCTTGCAGGGTGCCACTTCACACCAAGCGTGGCTGACCAGGAGTCTCTCCCACTCTTACCGCCGGCCATTGGCGTGTTTGGAAGGATTTTGCAGGTTGACACTCGACCTGTTTGGCCGCGTTATGAACCCACCTTCCTTGGCCGTCAAGTCCTGGGGTGAGACTCGAACCCGGAGCTTCCGGCTCAGAGGCAGGGACGCTAACCCCACTGCTCCAAAAGGTTTCAAAGCAGCAATAAATTTGGTTCCAGATCAGTGCGATCTTCAGAGGGGCCTTTAATGGTGGTACCTGACGCTGTTGGAGTCATTCAGTGCCATTAATGAAAACCTATTCATTTTATAGCGTTTAGACACATTTCCAGCACAGTATGAGGCCATTCGGCCCCTTGGGTCCATGCTCACTCTCCCTCGAGCACTCCAATAAATCCCATTCCCACACCCTATCCTCACAGCCCTTGAAGTTTATTTCCATCAAGCACCCATCCAATTTCCTTTCCAAATCATTCATCATCTCCCCTCCCACTACCCTCAAGGGGTCATTAGCACACACTTCATAAAATCGTTCTTCCTCACAATCCGCCCCCCCCCCCCAACCCCGCATCTCTCACCCAAAACCTTAAATCTGTCATTGTACCATCAGCGAATGGGGACAATATTTCCTCATCTACCTCATCCAAACCTGTCATAACTTTGTAAGTTTCTATTCTTCACTCTGTCGTTGGTGAGACCGCATTTGGAGTATTGTGTACAGTTTTGGTCGCCCTATTATTGGAAAGACATTGATAAACTGGAAAGAGTGCGGAGGAGCTTTACAAGGATGTTGCCAGGACTCGTGGGCCTGAGTTATAGGGAGCGGTTGGCCAGGCTACGACTTTATTCCTTAGAACATGGGAGAATGAGGGGTGACCTTATTGAGGTGTATAAAATCATGAGGGGCATCGATAGGATGAACGCATATCGGGTGAGATTTTATAGCCTCGCTTGGGCGAGACCGGAAATTCCCGCCCGAGGTCAGCGGAGATTTCCATTGTTGGACCCTCTCCTGTGCCAATTCCGTGGCGGGCAAGGTGGGAGAGTTCCGGGCATACTCTTCTTTCCCAGAGTAGGGAAATTGAAAACTAGAGGGCATAGGTTTAAGGTGAGAGGGGAAAGATTTAAAAGGGACCTAAGGGGCAACTCCTTCACACAGAGGGTGGTGCGTGTATGGAATGGGGAGGTGGTGGAGGCGGGTACAATTACAGCATTTAAAAAGCATTTGGACAGGTACACGGATGGGAAAGGTTTAGAGAGATATGGGCCAAACGCGGGCAATTGGGACTAGCTGGGCAACATGGACCAATTGGGCCGAAGGGTCTGTTTCCGTGCCGAATTGCTCTATGACTCTATGGGCTGGATTTTCCAGCCATGCTCGCCCCAAGGCTGGAAAATCTCATCCGAGGTTCACATGGTCCGTGTCCGCTATGATTCTTGTGGCGAGCGGGAAAATTCCTATGATTCCATCTCCTCTTTAATTCAACTGATGCAACAACCCGGGCACACATTGAACCAACAAGAACTCAACTCCTTGTTATTCTTTGAAAGGTTTACTGTCATCAAGATGCAATCGTTCATCATCGGCTGTCAATTACCTGTCTTAGAGCAGGCACAGGGATCACAGTGACACTTGACAGCCACACTAACTGCAACTGTGAGTACCAATCAGACCTCTAAAGAAGCAAATCCCCAAAGGAAATTAAAAGTGTACATTTTATCATTTTAAAAATACCAGGAGTGAGGTAGACTGTCATCCAATCTTGTGGCTTAGAGTCATAGAGGTTTACAGCATGGAAACAGGCCCTTCGGCCCAACTTGTCCGTGCTTCTTTTTAAACCCCTAAACTATTCCCAATTGCCCGCATTTGGCCCATATCCCTCTATACCCATCGTACCCATGTAACGCTTTTTAAAAGGCAAAATTATAGATTATAAATTTATAAATTATTGGAAATGATGCCTCATAACGTCCTCAAAATGAAGTTGATCACAGAATGGAATCTCTACAGTACAGAAGGGATACTTCTGATTCAACAACCACAGTCCCACCCAGGCCCTATTCCCGAAACCCCATATATTTACCCAGCTAATCCCCCTGACACCAGGGTCAGTTTATCATGGCCAATCCACCTAACCCGCACATCTTTGGACTGTGGGAGGAAACCGGAGCACCCGGAGGAAACCCACGCAGACACGGGGAGAATGTGCAGACTCCGCACAGGCAGTGACCCAAGCCGGGAATTGAACCCGGGTCCCTGGCACTGTGAGGCAGCAGTGCTAACCACTGAGCCACTGTGCTGCCCTCACTGTTACTGCCTGCACATCCATTATTCAGTGTTTGATCATATTAATCCAGTTGTAAAAGTCTCCTATACTCAATGCCTTCATCTACTTTATATAGATTCATCGCACTGTCACCATGGCAGGGTGGCACAATGGTTAACACTGCTCACTCACAGCGCCAGGGACCCGGGTTCAGTTCCCGGCTTGGGTCACTGACTGTGTGGAGTTTGCACGTTCTCCCCGTGTCTGCGTGGGTTTCCTCCGGGTGCTCCAGCTTCCTCCCACAGTCCAAAAGAAGTGCTGGTTAGGTGCATTGGCCATGCTAAGTTCTCCCTCAGTGTACCTGAACAGGCGCCCAGAGTGTGGTGACGAGGGGATTTTCACAGTAACTTCATTGCAGTGTTCATGTAAGCCTACTTGTGACACTAATAAGTAAACCTTTGGGTGGCACAGTGGTTAGCACTGCTGCCTCACAGCGCCAGGGACCCGGGTTCGATTCCTGGCTTGGGTCCGTGTGGAGTTTGCACGTTCTCCCCGTGTCTGTGTGGGTTTCCTCCGGGTGCTCCGGTTTCCTCCCACAGTCCAAAGATGTGAGGATTAGGTGGAGTGGCCGTGTTAAATTCTCCTTAGTGTCAGGGGGATTAGCTAGGGTAAATACATAAGGTTACAGGGATAGGGCCTGGATGGGATCCCCTTGCATCAGCATCCTCGGGGTAACCGTTGACCAGAAGCTGAAGTGGTCCAGCCAATGGTGATACAAACGCAGGTCAAGCACTTGGGATTCTCAGGAGAGTAACTCACCTCCTGACTCCCCAAAGACTGTCCACCATCTACAAGCCACAAGTCAGGAGTGTGATGGAATACTCGACACTTGCCTGGATGGGTGCAGCTCCAACAACACTCAACAAGCTCGACACCATCCAGGACAAAGCAGCCCCGTTGATTGGCACCCCATTCTCCAACTTAAACATGCATTGCATCCACCATCGATGCACAGTGGCAGCCGTGTGTACCATCTACAAGATGCCTTAAGTCATCAAGCCTCCTTCATCAGCACCTTCCAAATCTGTCACCTCTACCATCTAGAAGGACAAGGGATCCGTGTTGGTGCAGGCTCGATGGGCCGAATGGCCTCCTTCTGTATTGTCAGGATTCTATGATTCTATAAAGGAGGTGGTGAGCTGCCTTTTTGAACCACTGCAGTCCATGTGGTGCAGGTACACCCACAGTGCTGTTAGGGAGGGAGTTCAAGGATTTTGACCCAGTGACAGTTGAAGAAACGGCCGATATATTTCCAAGTCAGGATGGTGAGTGGCTTGGAGGGAACTTGCAGGTGGTGGTGTTCCCATTTATTTGCTGCCCTTGTCCTTCTAGATGGTAGAGGTGACAGATTTGGACAGACTGGGGCGGCACGGTGGCACAGTGGGTTAGCACTGCTGCTTCACAGCGCCAGGGACCCGGGTTCGATTCCCGGCTTGGGTCACTGTCCGTGTGGAGTCTGTATGTTCTCCCCGTGTCTGCGTGGGTTTCCTCCGGGTGTTCTGGTTTCCTCCCACATTCTGAAAGACTTGCTGGTTAGGGTGCATTGACCCAAAAAGTTGCTGGACTGTGGCGACTAGTGGAATTTGCAGCGTTAATGTAAGCCTTGATTGTGACTAATAAATAAACTATAAAGGCTTCTGAATGGGCCTGCCTCGCATTAAGTTGATCTTTCTCTACACCCTAGCTATGACTGCAACACTACATTCTGCACTCTCTCCTTTCCTTCTCTATGAACGGTATGCTTTGTCTGTGTAGCACGCAAGAAACAATACTTTTCACTGTATCCCAATACATGTGACAATAATAAATCAAATCAAATCAAATAAATCGTATCAAAAGTGATCTTTTTCTTGCACTAAAAGTGTTGTGAATATGATGTTCTCTGTAATCGGTACGGTACGGTAGCGGCACGGTAGCACAGTGGTTAGCAGCTTGTAAGAACATAAGAACATAAGAACTAGGAGCAGGAGTAGGCCATCTAGCCCCTCGAGCCTGCCCCGCCATTCAATAAGATCATGGCTGATCTGATAGTGGTTTAGTTCCACTTACCCGCCCGCTCCCCATAACCTTTAATTCCCTTATTGATCAGAAATCTATCTACCTGTGACTTAAACATATTTAACGAGGTAGCCTCCACTGCTTCAATGGGCAGAGAATTCCAGAGATTCACTACCCTCTGAGAGAAGAAGTTCCTCCTCAACTCTGTTCTAAACTGACTCCCCCTTATTTTGAGGCTGTGTCCTCTAGTTCTTGTTTCCTTTCTAAGTGGAAAGAATCTCTCCACCTCTACCCTGTCTAGCCCCTTCATTATCTTATATGTCTCTATAAGATCTCCCCTCAGCCTTCTAAACTCTCCCCTCAGCCTTCTAAACTCTCCCCTCAGCCTTCTAAACTCTCCCCTCAGCCTTCTAAACTCTCCCCTCAGCCTTCTAAACTCTCCCCTCAGCCTTCTAAACTCTCCCCTCAGCCTTCTAAACTCAAACTTGTAAGCTGGTCCTTGCTAGCAGACCAGAAGCAAGAGTGTAGAAACCTTTGTGGAGGCAGTTAGAACCAATATCTTTGCTGACCCAAGAACAGACGTTTCCCAGAATAACTACTCAATTAAATACAGTGTGGCAACTATAAGCTGGCCTTTATTTGTAGATCTAATGGATTGGATGTTATTTGGCAAGAGTTCAGATCTTGCAAATGTACTTTGGATCAGAAGGGTAATTCCTACTGAATCCTTGGCCCCAACTCAATTCCTGAATCCATTCACCTGGTTTTGTTGAAGAGAACAGGAGGCTGCCATCAACTTAAAATGATTAGTGAGTCCCTTACCCATGGAAACAATTTGTACCAATTAGGCACAGCATGATGCCAGGATCAATAACAAGCCTACTTAATTTGAACCAGGGAGATATTTGTATCCTTTGAAAGGGGAATACTCACAGTTGGTACTATTTACTTTCGAGCGGTGTAGATTCAGAAACCACCAGATTAAAGTTGCTAAGATAACCGGAATTCTGGTTGACAGATGCTTTCCTGTTTGATAGATTGGGGAGGACTGGGACTAGGGGAGAAGGTGTTTGCTGGAATGGGACTTTGAACTAGGCAAATATACCACCCGTTTGCTGGTACTCCTTTTCCCAGGGATTAGTGAGTCTCTGGAATATTTTGGATCCTGTCTCCGTACGTTCCTTTAAGTGGGACCATCAGGGACCAATTCCCCCCTATAGCAGAGATCCCATCATATTGGAAGGAAGCAGATATACTTTGGCCATGTGATCTCCCACCCTTTCCTTCAATCATCTAAGGGCTTCAGAGGGGAATTTTCCAGGGCATTTTTTTCTCTTATTGCCCCTTCTTTGCCTCTACCAAGAAATTACACAACTCTGCGGGGGAATTAGAAGCATAGAATCCCAACACTGCAGAAGAGGCCATTCAGCCCATCGAGTCTGCACTGACTCTCTGACTGAGTATCTGACCAAGGCCCAGTCCCCATAACCCCACGTATTTACCCCGCTAATCCCCCTAACCTGCACATCTTGGGACACTAAGGGGCAATTTAGCATGGCCAATCCACCTAACCTGCACATCTTGGGACACTAAGGCACAATTTAGCATGGCCAATCCACCTAACCAACACATCTTTGGAGTGTAGGAGGAAACCGGAGCACCTGGAGGAAACCCACACAGACCCAAGCCAGGAATTGAACCCGGGTCCCTGGTGCTGTGAGGCAGCAGCGCTAACCACTTTGCCACTGTGCCACCAGCAAATTACCTATCTCTTCCCTGAATGCCAAGGACATTTGGCAGCGATGAGATATCTGGAACCTTAATGGGAGGCATGGTGGCACAGTGGCTATTACTGCTGCCTCATAGCGCCAGGGGCTAGGGTTTGATTCCCAACTTGGGTCACTATCTGTGTGGAGTTTGCACGTTCTCCCCGTGTCTGCGTGGGTTTCCTCCGGGTGCTCCAGTTTCCTCCCAGAACCCGAAAGATGTGTTGGTTAGGTGCATTGGCCGTGCTAAATTCTCCCTCAGTGTACCCGAACAGGCGCCGGAGTGTGACGACTGGGGGATTTTCACAGTAACTTCACTGCAGTGTTAATGTAAGCCTTACTTGTGACACTAATAAATAAACTTTAAAGCTTAATTTCGCTATAGCAGAAAGGACAGTCCCTGTTCTTTCGAATAACCATCCACTCAACTTATTTTCTACCAGGGAGAATGAAGTAATCTCAATTATTTGCTTTCCCGACCTCATTGCTTTGTACTGTGTTCAGTCTGTTTAACTTCACTCATTTGCATTTCCTATGTAAACTATTGCTTGGAGACATGACTTGCTATTTTACTTCAAAGGTTGCTGTACATGATTACTTACCGTCAGTCTGTTTAATCATCATTAATTGGGGAATGTCTCCCAGTCACAAAGTAAAGCTTCGTAGATTTAATTGATTCATTTTTATTCCAGTGTGCCAAACGATATTCAAACTTTCAAGAGCCAGATATATATCATAGAATAGAATCCCTACAGTGCAGAAGGAGGCCATTTGGCCCATTGAATCATAGAATCATAGAATCCTAGAGTGCAGAAAGAGGCCATTCGGCCCATCGAGTCTGCACCAACCACAATCCCACCCAGGCCCTATCCACATATCCCTATATATTTACCCACTAATCCCTCTAACCTATGCATCCCAGGACACTAAGGGGCAATTTAGAACGGCCAATCAACCTAGCCCGCACATCTTTGGACTGTGGGAGGAAACCGGAGCACCCAGAGGAAACCCACGCAGACACGAGGAGAATGTGCAAACTCCACACTGACCCGAACCAGGATTTGAACCCAGGTCCCTGGAGCTGTGAAGCAGCAGTGCTAACCACTGTGCTACCGTGTCTGCATCGACCACAATCCCACCCAGGCCCTATTCCTGTAACCCCACATTTTTACCCTACTAATCCCCCTGTTACTGAGGGTCAATTTAGCATGGCCAATCCACCTGTCCCGCACATCTTTGGACACGAAGGGGCAATTGAGCATGGCCAATCCACCTAACCTGCACATCTTTGGACACTAAGGGGCACTTTAGCATGGCCAATCCACCAAACCTACACATCTTTGGACTGTGGGAGGAAACCGGAGCACCCGGAGGAAACCCACGCAGACACGGGGAGAACGTGCAAACTCCACATAGACAGTGACCCAAGCTGGGAATCGAACCCGGGTCCCTGGGGCTGTGAGGCAGCAGCGCTAACCACTGTGCCACCGTGCCGCGTCTCGATTCTCGATTCTCACAAATTGCTGAGATGACTTTCTCTCACCCATCCCCGACCACCTCGGGCTGCCCAAGTCTCCAAGGTCTCTGCCCGTCCACCGTTCTGATTTGTATTGCTCTACCATCAGCAGCCTTGCATCGGCCGCTGAGTTCATAAGCTGGAGATTTCGCTCCCTGAACCTCTCTACATCTCTACCTCCCTCTCCCCCTTCTAAAGCTGCCCCAAAATAAAACTCTGGGCGGGACTTCCCCCCTCGTTTTTGCGGAGAGCGGCAGGGGGCAGTAAGAGTGGCACTGAAAGCGTCAGCCCCATTAGCCGCTTTCTCTGCCCTATTGACCATAAGACCATTGTCGGAATTTTACCACCCCGCCCGCCACGGGAATTGGAGCGGGCAAGGGGCGGACAATGGAAGGTCCGTTGACCTCGGGTAGGATTTCCCAACCTCAGGACAAGTGAGGCCATAAAATTCTGCCCATAAAGTCCAAAGATGTGCAGGTTAGGTGGATTGGCCATGCTAAATTGCCCCTTAGTGTCCAGAGATGTGCAGGTTAGGTGGATTGGCCATGCTAAATTGCCCCTTAGTGTCCAGAGATGTGCAGGTTAGGTGGATTGGCCATGCTAAATTGCCCCTTAGTGTCCAGAGATGTGCAGGTTAGGTGGATTGGCCATGCTAAATTGCCCCTTAGTGTCCAAAGATGTGCAGGTTAGGTGAATTTACCATGCTAATTTGCCTCTTAGTTTCCAAAGATGTGAAGGTTAGGTGGATTGGCCATGCTAAATTGCCCCTTAGTGTCCAGAGATGTGCAGGTTAGGTGGATTGGTCATGCTAAATTGCCCCTTAGTGTCCAAAGATGTGCAGGTTAGGTGGATTGGCCATGCTAAATTGCCCCTTAGTGTCCAGAGATGTGCAGGTTAGGTGGATTGGTCATGCTAAATTGCCCCTTAGTATCCAAAGATGTGCAGGTTAGGTGGATTGGTCATGCTAAATTGCCCCTTAGTGTCCAAAGATGTGCAGGTTAGGTGGATTGGCCATGCTAAATTGCCCCTTAGTGTCCAGAGATGTGCAGGTTAGGTGGATTGGTTATGCTAAATTGCCCCTTAGTGTCCAGAGATGTGCAGGTTAGGTGGATTGGTCATGCTAAATTGCCCCTTAGTATCCAAAGATGTGCAGGTTAGGTGGATTGGTCATGCTAAATTGCCCCTTAGTGTCCAGAGATGTGCAGGTTAGGTGGATTGGTCATGCTAAATTGCCCCTTAGTGTCCAAAGATGTGCAGGTTAGGTGGATTGGCCATGCTAAATTGTGCCCTTAGTGTCCAAAGATGTGAATGTTAGGTGGATTAGCAGGGTAAACATGTGGGGTAATGGGAATAGGGCATGAGGCTGTCGGAGAGTCAGTACGTACTGGATGGACTGAATGGCCTCCTTCTGCACAGTCGGGATTCTATGATTCTAAAACATAGGAGCAATAATTGGCCATTTGGCCCATTGATTCTGCTCCACCATTCAATGATATTGTGACTGATCTGATGTGATGATCCTCAATTCCACTTTCCCACCTTATCCCGTAACCCTCGGTTCCCTTACTGATTAAAACTCTATCTCAGCCTTGAACATACTTAACGACCCAATCGCTGCAGCCCTCTGTGGTAAAGAATTCCACAGATTCACTACCCTCTGAAAGAAGAAGTTCCTCGTCACCTCTGTCTTAAACGGGCGACTCCCTTACTCTGAGATGATGGCCTCTGGTTCTAGAGTCTCCCACAAGAGGAAGCAACCTCTCAGCATCGACCCTGTCAAGCCCCCTGAAAATCCGATGTGCCTCAATAAGATCACCCCTCATTCTTCTAAACTCCAATGAGTACAGGCCCAACCCACTCAACCTCTCCTCATAAGAAAATCCCTCCAAACCCGGGTTCAGCATTTTCTGGACTGCCTCCGATGCCAGTATATCTCTCCTCGGATAAAGGGAATACTGTTCCCAGTATTCCAAATGTCATCAAACTAGTGCCTTGTATCATTTTAGCAAGGCTTATTTTTAGACTCCATCCCCTCTGAAGCAAAGATTCAGAGCTTAGACAAAAAAGGTTGAAGGGGCGGGCCCCAGGATGTCAAGCTGACGGGGCGGGTCCCGATTGAGTTCTTATTAAAAACTAGAGGCCACTTCCAAAGACTGCCCGGATACACAAAAATGATACAACACACACACACCCCCTTCACAAACCCGGGCACTGCCCTTTGGCACTGTCTACATGCCCTCACGCCCATGTGAATGGATAATTTAAAGTTTTAAAGTTTATTTATTGGTGACATGATTAGACTTACACTGCAATGAAGTTACTGTGAAAATCCCCTGGTTGCCACACTCTGGCGCCTGTTCAGCTCCAGTCAAATTAACCACAATTGAATTTACTAGCTTAATCTTTGTGGAAACACGTGGGTGAAAATAGTAATAGTTTAAGTTTTAAAGTTTATCTACTATTGTCACAAGTAGTCTTACATTGTGGTGAACCATAGATGGTTACCACTATGGGTACTGAACCATAGATGGTTATCACTATGGGTACTTGTACATATGTTACTCTTGTTACTGTTGGGGTTAGGGTTGGGGTGTTCTACCTGTTGGCATTGTTCTGTGGTACACTCCGGTTGGCTCCGCCTACCTATAGGAGTATAAAGGTCACTGCACTTCCTAGTGACCCTTTAGTCTGGGATTGTATTGTTAAGCAGTATGCTCCATTCTTGTTGCTAATAAAAGCCTTTATTTCCCGGGTACGATCCAGCCTCCCGAGTGATTTAATCGCTCATACATTAACACTGCAATGAAGTCTCACAACATCAGATTAAAGTCCAACAGTGTTATTTGGTATCACGAGCTTTCGGAGCGCTGCTCCTTCATCAGGTGAGTGGCTTTTAATCAGTGCCCCTGGTTAAAAGAGATTGACTGAATTATGGTGTCTCAAAATTAAAACAACTTTTATCAAACTGCGCCCTCAGTTTTGGAAGCTCAATGCTTTCCCAAGTGTTACTAGTTTAAAGTTTATTTATGAGCGTCACAAGTAGGCTTACATTAACACTGCAATGAAGTTACTGTGAAAATCCCCTCGTCGCCACACTCTGGCGCCTGTTCGGGTACACTGAGGGAGAATTTAGCGTGGCCAATGCACCCTAACCAGCACGCCTTTTGGACTGTGGGAGGAAACCGGAGCATCCGGAGGAAACCCACGCAGACACGGGGGAGAACGTGCAGACTCCACACAGACAGTGACCCAAGCCGGGAATCGAACCCTGGCCCCTGGCGCTGTGAGGCAGCAGTGCTAACCACTGTGCCACCGCGCCATTCATAATGGTGACCATAAAACTACCGTCGATTGCCACAAAATCTCACCTGGTTCGCTAAGGTCCTTTAAGGAAGGAAACCTAACAACAACAGATTAATTTTGGGAGATCTGGCCTGTATCAAGTACAAACTGAAAGTAAAACAGCAGACTGTGCAACACCCTAACGACATCACCCTCAAATCATGTGATCAGCTCTTAAAGCAACCTGCAACCCTTTTAAATATATAACATGTTGACTCTTCATTGCCCTTTGAAATGTGACATTCATGGGCAAGTAGGCATGGGCCCTTGAGGGAATAAAGGGAACCAAAATCCTGCTCACCTGAGCAGGCGAATGCGTGGGAAGGAAGGATACGGGATCAGAGGGGAGTCCAAATGTGTGTGGGTTAGGTTGATTGGCCACGCTAAATTGACCCTTAGTGTCAGGGGGATTAGCAGGATAAATAAGTTGGGTTACGGGGATAGAACCTGGGTGGGATTGTGGTCAGTGCAGGCTCGATGGGCCGAATGGCCTCCTTCTGCACTGCAGGGATTCTGTAAACAATGCAATTAGGGGATTAACAGGGTAAATATGTGGGGTTACAGGGATAGCGCCTATAGGTGCAGACTCGATGGGCTGAATGGCCTCCTTCTGCACTGTCAGGATTCTATGATTCTATGATTATGAACTCCACACCCTGGCTTCCAGGCCTAGTTTCCCTCGGGCAGTTCAAATCAGAACAATTAATTGTCCCTTTAGGAACAAAACAGATCATTAAAGCCAAGGAATGTTTTCATTGCAACACTTCACTTTTCCTCCAGTTGGAGGAAGGTTAACACACTACCCTCACAGAAGCCTGGGATGTGGGCCAAGGGGATTTCCATAGTAACTTCATTGCAGTGTGAATGTAAGCCTACTTGTCACTAATAAGTAAACTTTAATTTTAGACAACTAACGTCATGGATTCTGAGTTTAGTGATTTATAAAATAGGGAAGATAAAATCTAACTGAGCTTTTGTTGCAAGTTTTAATTGACGGGTTAATATTAGTTAGGAGGACTAACAGGAAATGGAGCGGACGGGGCTTTTCCATTCTGAGGGAAAGGCCAAACACCAGGCAACAAAAGATTACTTATTAGTCGCAAGTAGGCTTACATTAACACTGCAATGAAGTTGCAGTAAAAATCCCTTAGTCGCCACACTCCGGCACCTGTTCGGGTACACTGAGGGCAAATTTAGCACGGCCAATGCACCTAACCAGCACGTCTTTTGGACTGTGGGAGGAAACCGGAGCATCCGGAGGAAACCCACACAGACACGGGGGAGAACGTGCAGACTCCACACAGACAGTGACCCAAGCCGGGAATTGAACCCTGGCCCCTGGCGCTGTGAGGCAGCAGTGCGAACCACCGTGCCACTGTGCTGCCCCGAAAAAATACCAAATAAGAATTTACTTCGACATCTTGTCAGGCAGTGAGGGGCAAATGTCCCTTTGACCTGCCCCTGAGGAAACACAGCACAGATGCTAATGACTTATAGGGGCGGCACGCTGGCATAGTGGTTAGCACTGCTGCCTCACAGCGCCAGGGACCTGGGTTCAATTCCGGCCTTGGTTGACTGTGTGTAGTTTGCACGTTCTCCCCATGTGTGTGTGGGTTTCCCCTGGGTGCTCCGGTTTCCTCCCACACTCCAAAGATGTGTGGGTTAGGTTGATTGGCCATGCTAAATTGACCCTTAGTGTCAGGGGGAATTAGCAGAGCAATTATGTGGGGTTACGAGAGTAGGGCCTGTGATACCAAATATAACTGTGGGATTGTGGTCGGTGCAGACCCGATGGGCCAAATGGCCTCCTTCTGCACTGTAGGGATTCTATGATTCTATGATTATGAACTCCACACCCTGGCTCCCAGGCCTAGTTTCCCTCAGGCAGTTCAAATCAGAACAATTAATTGTCCCTTTAGGAACAAAACAGATCATTAAAGCCAAGGAATGCTTTTAGTGCAACACTTCACTTTCCCTCCAGTTGGAGAAAGGTTAACACACTGCCCTCACAGAAGCCTGGGATGTGGGCCAAGGGGATTTCCATAGTAACTTCATTGCAGTGCGAATGTAAGCCTACTTGTCACTAATAAATAAACTTTAATTTTAGACAACTAACGTCATGGATTCTGAGTTTAGTGATTGAAAAAAAAGTGGAAGATAAAATCTAACTGAGCTTTTGTTGCAAGTTTTAATTGACGGGTTAATATTAGTTGGGACAGTACAGGAGTTGGAGTGGACGGGAGTTTTTCCTTTTCACTCAACCACGTCATTTCTTAGGGAAATGCCAAACACCAGGCAACAAAAGTTTATTTATTAGTGTCACACTGCATTAACACTGCAATGAAGTTACTGTGAAAATCCCCTAGTCGCCACACTCCGGTGCCTGTTCGGGTACACAGAGGGAGAATTTAGCACGGCCAATGCACCCTAACCAGCACGTCTTTCGGACTGTGGGAGGAAACCGGAGCACCCGGAGGAAACCCACGCAGACACGGGGAGAACATGCACAGACTGTGGCCCAAGCTGGGAATCAAACACGGGTCCCTGGCACTGTGAGGCAGCAGTGCTAACCACCATGCCACCGTGCTGCCCCGAAATAGTACTGAATAAGAATTTACTTCACCATCTTGGCAGGCAGTGAGGGGCAAATGATCCTTTGACCTGCCCCTGAGGAACCACAGCGCAGGTACGAATGACTTAAATCGGCGACATGGCGGCACAGTGGTTAGCACTGCTGCCTCACAGCGCCAGGGGCCCGGGTCTGATTTCGGCCTTGCTTGACTGTCTGTGTGTAGTCTGCACGTTCCCCCCGTGTCTGCGTGGGTTTCCTCCGGGTGCTCCGGTTTCCTCCCACAGTCCAAAGATGTGCGGGTTAGGTCGATTGGCCATGCTAAATTGACCCTTAGTATCAGGGGGAGTGGCAGGGTAAATGTGTGGGGTTACGAGAATAGAGCCTGGGTGGGATTGTGGTCAGTGCAGGCTTGATGGGCCGAGTGGCCTCCTCTGTATTGTAGGGATTCTTGGGCAACAAAGGTGCTCCCTAGAGAGGTCTCCCGAATATCATGCCCTGAATATAAAGCAAAGTCGGCTCCTCAAAACTTGGCAACATCGCATAGCAACCTGCCGCTCACTTGGCTCAGATGTTGTCTTGTATGCCCAGTTCCCCCCCGTCCTCCCTCCCCCTCCCCCCCTCACCCCCTCCTCCCCCCCCCCCCCCCCCCCCTTAAGCTGATGAAATGTAACTTTTGATCCAGTTGGCATGTCACGGGTCAGGGTCACGCTGCCAGCTCACACATGGATCAGCAAGGGACTTACCATTTAAAACAAAGTTTGCGTTTGACAGACCATTATGTTACGCAACAAAGATTTGCACTGAGATTAAAGGATTTTCCATGGGGGCAGTATTTAATACTGACACCAGAGGGCGGTTGGCCTTTAATAAGGCGAATAGCACAAGTCAGGAGTGTGATGGAATACTCTCCACTTGCCTGGATGGGTGCAGCTCCAACAACACTCAAGAAGCTCGGCACCATCCAGGACAAAGCAGCCCCGCTTGATTAACATCCCATTTTTCAACTTAAACATGCACTGCATCCACCATCGATGCACAGCCGTGTGTACCATCTGCAAGATGCCCTGCCTTAAGTCGTCAAGCCTCCTTCATCAGCACCTTCCAACTGTGTCACCTCTACCATCTAGGAGGACAAGGGCAGCAGATACATGGGAACACCACCACCTGCAAGTTCCCCTCCAAGCCACTCACCATCCTGACTTGGAAATATATCGGCCGTTCCTTTACAGTCGCTGGGGCCAAAATCCTGGAATTCCCTCCCTAACGGCATTGTGGGCCAACCCACAGCGCGTGGACTGCAGCGATTCAAGATGGCAGCTCACCACCACCTTCTCAAGGGGCAACTAGGGATGGGCAATAAATGCTGGCCCAGCCAGCGACGCCCATGTCCCACGAATGAATTTTAAAAAGCCACTGACGGGGTGATTGTCAATAGTATGGGGGCTGTCACATCACCTCTTGCTCGACACGAGTCCACATATTGAAGGCATCTATTTCAGATCGCCCATTCCAGTCACATCATTGTTATGCAGTGGCAGCATTGTGATGCCGTTTCTCCGACATCCAAATCTCTGGATCGCAATTCACCGATCCTCGTGATTCAGAGTCAAATGCTTTTGTCTCATTGGTGAATCCTCGCATTGTTCTTCGCAGTTTTCCAGCAACAGTTTAAAGTTTATTTATTAGTGTCACAAGTAAGGCTGACATTAACACTGCAATGAAGTTACTGTGAAAATCCCCAAGTCGCCACACTCCTGTTCGGGTACACTGAGGGAGAATTTAGCACAGCCAATGCACCCTAACCAGCACATCTTTCGGACTGTGGGAGGAAACCGGAGCACCCGGAGGAAACCCACGCAGACACGGGGAGAACGTGCAGACTCCGCACAGACAGTGACCCAAGCCGGGAATCGAACACGGGTCCCTGACGCTGTGAGGCAGCGGTGCTAACCACTGTGCCACCGTGCCATAAACTGTGGTGGGAGTTGAACTCTTATACCCAGAGCATTGCCTCTGCATTCATTGACTCTGAGTTTGATTCCGGTGTTGAGTGATGGGTGTGGAGTTTGCATGTTCTCCCCGTGTCTGCGTGGGTTTCCTCCGGGTGCTCCAGTTTCCTCCCACAGTCCAAAAGACGTGCTGGTTAGGTGAATTGGCCATGCTAAATTGCCCCTTAGTGTCTCAAGATGTGTAGGTTTGGTGGATTGGCCACGGTAAGTTGCCCTTTAGTGTCAAAAGATATATAAGTTAGGGAGATTGGCCATGCTAAATTGCCCCTTAGTGTCCAAAAATATGCAGGTTAGGTGGATTGGCCATGCTAAATTGCCCCTTAGTGTCCAAAAATATGCAGGTTAGGTGGATTGGCCATGCTAAATTGCCCATTAATGTCCAAAGATGTACAGATTAGGTGGATTGGCCATGGTAAATTGCACCTTAGTGTCCAAAGATGTGCGGGTTAGGTGGATTGGCTATACTAAAAAAATGTCCCTGAGTGTCAGTGGGATTAACACAGTGAGAGTTTTAACAACACCAGGTTAAAGTCCAACAGGTTTATTTGGTAGCAAATGCCATTAGCTTTCGGAGCGCTGCTCCTTCGACGAAGGAGCAGCGCTCCGAAAGCTAATGGCATTTGCTACCAAATAAACCTGTTGGACTTTAACCTGATGTTGTTAAAACTCTTACTGTGTTTACCCCAGTCCAACGCCGGCATCTCCACATCATGCCAGTGGGATTAGCAGGGTAAAAACATGGGGTTATGGGGATAGGGCCGGTGTGGGATTGTGGTCGATACAGACTCAATGGGCTGAATGACCACCTTCTGCAGTGTAGGGATTCTATGATTCTATGATTACAACGGTGACAATGTATGCCATTGGTTGTAAGGAGCTTTGGGATGTCCAGAGGTTGTGAAAGGTGCTATATAAATTCATTCACTTGCATCCAACGAAGTACCTTCGAAGGGGAGGAAAGATCGTTGCGGCTTTTTTGGGCAGAGTGGTACCAGCCTCAAGGTGGCTCCACTCCATCATGTTGCCGAACAAGGCCTCGTCCCTTTCCCCCCTATTCGCCAGCACTTACCGCCGCTGTGACATGGATTCACTTCTTGCGAGCAGCAAACGCGGTGCACTTAACGCACACATGGGACACAGAATAAAGCACATGCATAAATAATAGCAGCAAAATTAGACGTGTTCCTAATTCCAGCAGACAGCTGGCTCGGACCTGGGCCATTTGACCGTGATGGGACCTGACAGTGTGTGCAAAGTAACCTCGCATATTTCGTCAGGCATCTTAATTAGACAGCCTTGCTCGAGAGGGAGGCTAAGAGTCAGCAAGCAACGTTTCGGCTCCAGTGAGCAGGAATGTTTGCGAGTCGGAGGGGGCACTGCGCACCAGCCAGATCTCCATTAAAGTTGGGCGGTCATGCAATAAGCATTGGAATGTTTAAATAATAATCAACCCCGAAAACACTTAATGATTAATCTCGTTGGCTTGAAATGTCCGTGTGGGCATTTGGAAACCACCCCCCCCCCCCCCCCCCCCCCCGGTCAACACATACAACACTAGTGCGTATTAAACTGTGATGTGCTTTACATAAACATCTAAAGACGGATTATAACCAGCTGCTTTTGAAAGGCAGCAAGATTTATTGTTGAAATTCACGGTTCCTCATTAATGAATTGCCTTTCAGGAAGGGTAATTATCCTGAGTTAGATTTTACCCAAATTGCACTTGTGTTTCTAACCATCAGGGCAAGTAGGGGTGACATCAAATTTACATTCCCTGCCGTTGAAAATGTGTCATTTGTCACATATCAATTATTTTTTTCTATAATCTATTTAAATATCTTACCTGTGTGTGCGACTACAGTTCCAAGCAAAAAGTTAAAAAAGTTTTTTTAGTCACAAGTAGGCCAACATTAACACTGCAATGAAGTTACTGTGAATATCCCCCAGTCGCCACAGTCCTGTGCCTGTTTGGGTACACTGAGGGGAGAATTTAAAGTTTACTTTATTAGTGTTACAAGTAGGCTTACATTAACACTGCAGTGAAGTTACTGTGAATATCCCCTAGTCACCACGGTCCTGCGCCTGTTTGGGTACACTGAGGGAGCATTTAAAGTTTATTTTATTAGTGTCACAAGTAGGTGTACATTAACACTGCAATGAAGTTACTATGACAGACCCCTAGTCGCCACACCCCGGCATCTGTTTGGATGGACTGAAGGAGAATTTATCACGGCCAATGCACCCTAACCAGCACGTCTTTGGGACTGTGGGAGGAAACCGGAGCACCCGGAGGAAACCCACGCAGACATGGGGAGAATGTGTAGACTCCACACAGACAGTGGCCGAAGCTGGGAATCGAAACTGGATCCCAGACAGAGGGATTTTTAACTGAAATATAAGGACGGAATGCAGAGTTTGTAATCATGAGCTAAATTCTGGGCTAAAGACCCCTCAGCCTCTCCTTGGTTGAAGTTGATATTTGTTCAGCTTAAGATACGATTGAAGGAAACCTGAGACTCAGAGTTAGGTCGCAGACCACCACCTCTTAAGGGCTTTATGTGGTCTATTAAGGAAAGTGGAGGGCATGTCCATGCTTCTGATCAGCCGTGCATTCTGTGTCATTTCAGACAAGATGCATTCTCTGCAGATGCTGGGGGCTCTTTGCAAATGCAAATACTGTAACGGGAGTGACCCTTGTTTGAGGTCTCCTCCCCAAGTGTGGAAATTAAGTTGTGACAAACAACTCTGTCAGGTAATGGAAAATGCTTATTAGTAAACAAGGTTTTCAGTGAGGCTAGCGCTTGTGTACTCGGGATAAGCGACTAATCTAAGCCTTGTGTCAGTTCGATAAACGCTGAATTCCTGGCCTTGGCCACAGGATGAAACAAAGACAAGTTACCATGACAAATAGCAAAAAAATAAGATCTGTTGACATATTATGCTAATGAAGGAGACTATTTTCTATTGGATAAGAAAGGGCAAAAGATACGCTATGATTGGTGGACTATGTATGCAAATGAAGGGTTAGAAAGGTGCTTGTTTTTCATTTGCTGTAATTAACTATAACTACTAATTATCTGTATGAATCAACAGAACATCATAGTGACATTCGCTGTGTCAGTTCTCCTTGTTAGCAGGTAAGAAAAGCCTAAAAGATTTGAGTGCTCACCGTGCATTGTCTGGTTACTCCTTAACACAAGATCACTTTGCTTTGATACAGCAGAACCATCTGGAAAGGCAGTGGCCTAGTGGTATTGTCACTGGACCTCCAGTAGACTGGAGGGAGGTGATGGTCTAGTGGTATTATCGCTGGACTATTAATCCAGGAACTCATCTAATGTTTCTGGGGACCCGGGTTCGAATCCCACCACAGCGGATGGTGGGGTGGTAGGACCTAGTCCAAAGATGTGCAGATTAGGTGGTTTGGCCATGCTAAGTTGCCCCTTAACGTCAAAGGGACTATCTCGGGTAAATACGTGAGTATGTAACCAGTGAGTTTACCTCCCTTACAAGTTCATAACATATAGGAGCAGAATTAGGCCACTCGGCCCATCGAGTCTGCTCCGCCATTCAATCATGGCTGATATTTTTCTCATCCCCATTCTCCTGCCTTTTCCCACATCTACTTTATCCATATCTTTTATCTTGTGTACCTCAATTTGATCTCCCCTCATTCTTCTAAATTCCAGAGACTAAGGAAATTTGGTATGTCAGCAACGACTCTCACCAACTTTTACAGATGCGCCATAGAAAGCATTCTTTCTGGTTGTATCACAGCTTGGTATGGCTCCTGCTCTGCCCAAGATCGCAAGGAACTACAAAAGGTCGTGAATGTAGCCCAATCCATCGCGCAAACCAGCCTCCCATCCATTGACTCTGTCTACACTTCTCGCTGCCTCGGCAAAGCAGCCAGCATAATTAAGGACCCCACACACCCCGGGCATTCTCTCTTCCACCTTCTTCCCTCGGGAAAAAGATACAAAAGTCTGAGGTCACGTACCAACCGACTCAAGAACAGCTTCTTCCCTGCTGCTGCCATCAGACTTTTGAATGGATCTACCTCGCATTAAGTTGATCTTTCTCTACAACCCTAGCTATGACTGTAACACTACATTCTGCACTCTCTCCTTTCCTTCTCTATGAATGGTATGCTTTGTCTGTATCGTGCGCAAGAAACAATACTTTTCACTGTATACTAATACATGTGACAATAATAAATCAAATCAAATCAAATTAAGAGTATCGGCCTAAACTGTTCAATCTCTCTTCATACGACAAGTGCCTCACTTCTGGAATCAATCCAGTGAACCTCCTCTGAACTGCCTCCAATGCCACTACATCTTTTCTCAAATAAGGGGATCAAAACGTGCGCAGTACTCCAGGTGCGGCCTCACCAATGCCTTGTATAGTTATCTTATCTTTCTGGGCAAGTGTTTCCATTTATTTATTGAAGATTAACATCACCAGATATCCTGGGGAAAGGCTCGAAAGCTTATTTACAATGGACTCCTGCCCTGAGTGTGGCCTTAACATCGAACACAGTCCTACAATTAGAAGCAATGCAGCTCACATCTTCAGATGCATTCGCTCAATGCTCCCGTTCTTTTATAAGATCTAAACTTGTGTTGCAAGTCTTTAAGGAAAGGCATTGGCTGCACATCGACGGCAAGGAGGAGATTCAACACAATCCAGCGTACCACATCTCTACTTCCTCAAGAGGCTAAGGAAATTCAACATGTCCGCTACGACTCTCACCAATATTTGCAGATGCATCATAAAAAGCATCCTTTCCCGGATGTGTAATGACTTTAATCAGGCCATTGAGGTTGGCCTATTGGAATAGGAACTCCCTGATTAAGGAGTCAATGGGTGGGCCAATCAGGGAGTCTTTTCCTTGTATTTAACCGGGTGTGTCAGTTCCTCTGGCGCTCCCGAGGGTAGGCTGCTGACTGATGGCACTCTGTGTACTGCTGTTGGAATTGTAAATAAAGGAATTTTGGTGAACTGACTTCTGCCTCCGAAGACTTATTACAGGGTGTATCACAGCTTGGTATGGCTCCTGCTCTGACCAAGAAATTACAAAGGGTTGTGAATGAAGCCCAGTCCATCACGCAAACCAGCCTCCCATCCATTGACTCTGTCTACACTTCCCGCTGCCTCGGCAAAGCAGCCAGCATAATCAAGGACCCACGCACCCTGGACATTCTCTCTTCCACCTTCATCCATTGGGAAAAAGATACAAAAGTCTGAGGTCATGTATCAACCGACTCAAGAACAGCTTCTTCCCTGCTGCTATCAGAGGTTTTGAATGGACTTACCTCGCATTAAGTTGATCTTTCTCTACACCCTAGCTATGACTGTAACACTACATTCTGCACCCTCTCCTTTCCTTCTCCCCTAAGTACTCTGTGAACGGTATTCTTTGTCTGTAGAGCGCACAAGTAACAATACTTTTCACTGTATGTGACATTAATAAGTAAAATCAATTCAAAAACAACTACAAAATTCCTCTTCCTTCCCTGAATCGCAGCATTGTTACAGCACGGAAGGAGGCCATTCAGCCCATTGTGTTTCAACTAGCTCTCCAGAGCAGTGATTCCCAACCAGTGGGCCGTAAAGATCCCCCAAGTGTGCCATGAAAACAGTCAAAAATCCATGTAATTGAACTGAAACTAACCCTCATCTCCAGCTCTGTGGTCGGCCTCTCCAAGACCCGGCGAACCTCGGGCCTCCTGTGCATATGTGGGCTGGGAGAGATCCGCACGTGCGCGGTTTAGATTTCTGACGTTGATTGGGCCCATGCCCATTGACCACCGAGACTTGGAGCTGAAGACAAAAGTCCCCGTGCGCCCACACCAAAGAAGCGAAAACTCAGAAACGTACAAAAACCCCTGGGAGAAGCCAGAGAGACAGAGAGAGGTTTAGAAAACACAGGCAAGAGGACAGGGAGAAGTTAAAAACAAAGTTCCCAGAGAGAGTAAAGACAGAAAGAATAGGAGGAATGCCTCAAGTTGTTTCATAGTGTAGACATCTGTGACATATAAATGTGGGAACCACTGTTCTAGAGGAACAATTCACCCAAATGTCTCTCCCAGACCGTCTCCCCGAAGCCTACACATTCTTCCTTTTCAGTTAACAGTTGGGTGGCACGGTGGCACAGTGGTTGGCACTGCTGTCTCACAGCGTTAGGGACCCAGCTCAATTCCTGGCCTCGGGTCACTGTCTGTGTGGAGTCTGCACATTCTCCCCGTGTCTGCGTGGGTTTCCTCCGGGTGCTCAGGTTTCTTCCCACAGTCCAAAGACATGCGAGTTACATTGCTCGGTTATGCTAAATTGGCCCTTAGTGTCAGGGGGATTAGGACTGTAAATACATGGGGTAATGGGTACAGGGCCTGGGTGGGATTGTTGTCAGTGCTGGCTCAATGGGCCAAATGGCCTCCTCCTGCACTGTAGATTCTGTGGCTGGAATTTTACCATCACGCCAGGGTGGGGGGCGGAGGAGGGGGAGGGGGGTGGGGGTGGGGGGCGGAGGAGGGGGAGGGGGGGTGGGGGTGGGGGCGGAGGAGGGGGAGGGGGGTGGGGGTGGGGGTGGGGGGGCAGGGGAGGGGGAGGCGGGTGGGGGTGGGGGGCAGGGGAGGGGGAGGGGGGAGGGGGGTGGGGGTGGGGGGAGGGGGAGGGGGGAGGGGGGTGGGGGGCGGGGGAGGGGGATGGGGGTGGGGAACGAGTGTCGCAGAATGCCATTGGCCTCGGGTGGGATCTTACGAGCTTTGGGCTAGTGAGGTAGTAAATTTCCCGGTATATGAATCCAAATAGCAATAGTTCCTATAGTTGGCGTGGTGGCACAGTGGTTAGTCACAGTGCCAGGGACCCGGGTTCGATTCCCAGCTCGGATCACTGTCTGCGTGGAGTCTGCACGTTCTCCCCGTGTCTGCGTGGGTTTCCTCCGAGTGCTCCGGTTTCCTCCCGCAGTCCAAAGATGTATAGGTGAAGTGGATTGGCCGTGCTAAATTGACCCTTAGTGTCAGGAGGATTAGCAGGGTGGGGTTATGGGGATGGGGCCTGGGTGGGATTGTGGTCGGTGCGGGCTCGATGGGCCAAATGGCCTCCTTCTGCACTGTAGGGATTCAGTTTTATTCTATATTACAAGGTTGCCGGATGAAGGTCAGGTTAGGGTTCAGGGTCATGGGTCAGGTTTGGGGGGGGCGTGATATCTTTCTTACTGACTCAGTTCCGAGGTCTGGCTCTTGTTTCATACGTGCGATGTGTCATCAGCATTTTTGCCGCCTCGGACGGAATCGTACGAGCCTTGGGCGGGCGAGGCAGTAACATTCCAGTATATGAATCCAAATAGCAGTAGTCCCTGTTTAAGAACTCAAGGATTTAAACGGCAAAAGAACAATGGTTCGATTATCTGTTGTGCCAATTTTAAAGACATTCAGTGACATGGGAATGAAAGTCAAAGAATGGATTGGAATTGGAGGGTTTTAAGGAACAGGCTCCTGACCCACTCGGAGGCCCTTATGTGTCGTCCTGGGCACATCAGGTTTACAGACACAAATAGTCAGCCAGCCGGCCCAGGTCACCTTCAGATCACATGGGTGCACCTGCCCTCAAATAAGGCATTTTTCTTTCAACGGGGAACTCAGCAACGAAATGAGGGAGGGACGGGGTTAGAGTGAAACTTACGGCGACTTTTATCCTCCCCTTAGCTTGAACCGCAGGAGAAAACATTTGGCAGCACCGCCGCTCACCGAAACTCAATCCAGTGGGTGTAAGATAGTTCCAATTTCTAAAGCTTGGCACTGTGCCAAGTCGAGTGTGTTTACCACGGCTCTTGTGTGTCTCTCCTGATGGCTATTCTTTCTGTAAATAGGCAGATGATTGGTGAATACTGCGCCACTCATTCCGAACCCAGGACTAGGGGGTCTGCGGAATGCTCAGCGTGCCAAGATGGATACCGTGCCCCTTTTATACCGGTGGCATAAAAGGGGCACGCCAGGAACATACTGGGCGGCACGGTGGCACAGCGTTTAGCACTGCTGCCCTCACAGCTCCAGGGACCCGGGTTCGATTCCCGGTTCGGGTCACTGTCTGTGCGGGGTCTGCGCGTTCTCCCCCGTGTCGGCGTGGGTTTCCTCCGGTTTCCTCCCACAGTCCGAAAGGCGTGCTGGTTAGGTACATTGGCCGTGCGAAATTACCCCTTAATGTCTTGGTATATGTAGGTTAGAGGGATTATGTGGGGTTACGGGGGTAGGGCCTGGTTGGGATTGTTGCCGGTGCAGACTCGATGGGCCGAATGGCCTTCTTCTGCAGTTGTAGGGTTTCTATGATACCATGGACATACTAAGGGCATGCCAGAAACATTCCATGGGGCATACAAGAGGCATACTGGGGGCATACCATAAGTGCATATGTTCAAAAGATATAGGAGCAGAATTAGGCCATTCAGCCCATCGAGTCTGCTCCGCCATTCGATCATGGCTGATATGCTCCTCATCCCCATTTTCCTGCCTTCTCCCCATAACCCTCCAACCCATTCCCAATTAAAAATCTGTCCAGCTCCTCCTTAAATTTACTCACTGTCCCAGCATCCACCTTTGGGGGAGTGAATTCCACAGATTCACAACCCTTTGGGAGAAGTAGTTTCTCCTCAACTCTGTTTTAAATTTGCTACCCTGTATCCTAAGACTGTGACCTCTCGCCCTAGAATGTCCCACAAGAGGAAGCATCCGCTCCACGTCTACTTTATCCATCCCTTGTATCATCTTGTGTACCATGGGCACGCCAAGAGCATATCAGGAACTTACCATCCTCCCCGAATATTAATGTCAAGCTCCGGTGACAATACCCCACCTACCCCCTATATGTTTTGGGGTATCTCTCCTTATCCACCGCCTGATTTTAATCCCCCACCGGGATCGGGAATGGAAGTGGGTGGGAGAGCATTAAAAATAGCTCCCCGGATAGCACACAGATGCTCCAGCTCCATCCTGCCCTGGGCCATTTTCCCAGAGGCGTGTAGGGGTGGGATTGTGCGACAGGGGTACAAGCAATAATGAATACCCCCCTTCAGGCCAACTGGCAGCCACAGGGACGTAGGAGAAAGAAGCCGGAGTAGGCCATTCGGCCCCTTCAGCCTGCTCTGTCATTCAGGGAGATAATGGCTGATCTTCTACCTCAATGTGATTTCCCACACTACCCCTTGATATCTTTGGTATAGAAAGGTATAGGCCTCCAAATCCCTAGAGGCAACACCTAAAGGCATCTTCCAGGTGATGGATGGGAGGCCCCATGGATGGGAGAGGGTACAGAAAAGCTTTGCCAGGATGTTGCCTGGTTTGGAGGGTATTAGCCACGAGGAGAGATTGGACAAACATGGTTTGTTTTCACTTGAACGTCAGAGAGTGAGGGGCGAAGTTTACAACATTACGAGAGGCACGGATAGAATGGATAGTCAGAATCCTTTCCCCAGGGTAGGAATGCCAATTGCTGGGGGACATAGGTTTAAAGTAAAAGGGGGAAAGTTTAAAGGAGATGTGAGAGGCAAATATTTTTACACAGAGGTTGGTAAGTGCGTTGCCAGAGGAGGTGGTAGAAGCAGATACATAGAAACATAGAAGATAGGAGCAGGAGGAGGCCATTCGGCCCTTCGAGCCTGCTCCGCCATTCATCACGATCATGGCTGATCGTCCAACTCATAGCCTAATCCTGCTTTCTCCCCATAACCTTTGATCCCATTCGCCCCAAGTGCTATATCCAGCCGTCTCTTGAATACATTCAATGTTTTGGCATCAACTACTTTCTTTGGGTGAAGAAACGTCTCCTCACCTCCGTCCTAAATGGTCTACCCCGAATCCTCAGACTGTGACCCCTGGTTCTGGACTCCCCCACCATCGGGAACATCCTTCCTGCATCGACCCTGTCTAGTCCTGTTAGAATTTTATAAGTCTCTATGAGATCCCCCCTCATTCGTCTGAACTCCAGTGAAAACAATCCTAACCTAGTCGATCTCTCCTCATACATCAGTCCCACCATCCCCGGAATCAGCCTGGTAAACCTTCGCTGCACTCCCTCGAGAGCGAGAACATCCTTCCTCAGAAAAGGAGACTAAAACTGCACACAATACTCTAGGTGTAGCCTCACCAAGGCCCTGTATAATTGCAACAACACATCCCTGCTCCTGTACTCGAAACCTCTCGCAGTGAAGGCCAACATACCATACATACCATACAATAGCAATGTTTAAGAGGCATCTTGACAGAAACATAAATAGGCAGGGAATAGAGGGATACGGGCCACGTAGAGGCAAATGGTCTTTAGTTTAGAAAGGCGTCATGTGTTAGCATAGGCTTGGTGGGCCGAAGGGCCTGTTCCTGTGATGTACTGTTCTTTATTCTTTGTTCTAACAGGCTACACAAAAACCATGGTTACCCCTAATCCAGCCAGTGAGAGATTAATTAGGGAATGTGATTTCCTCTGGTTCTGTTTTACATCATCGGGTCTCCTAGGTTACGTGTCCCAGATAGTGGCGGGGAGTCAGGCCCAGACAGCTATCCATATCATTGCAAAAAAGGTTTCCAATTGAGGCCTAGTCCGAGATTGTTCGCCTGCCCTTCAACCTTTGCCATATCTCCCTCCGCCCAGCTCTCCGCAGCCGAGGTTAGGAATGTACCACAGCACTGCACTGAGGAAGGATAACAGCAAGCCTGCCGACCTAGTGATCCAATAGGCCTGGCTTAGTAAAGCGGGAGTACGGGAGTTCAAAGCCCACCGCAGGGGCTGGGAGTTTAAGTTAAATTATTTAAATAAATGTGGAATTAAAAAGTGAGGATTAATAATGGTAGTCACAAAAGCAAAATACTGGAAGGGTGGAGGCCTATAATAAAAAAAGAAAGTTAGGGAATGCCATGGGGGAATAAGCAAAGGGATCTGAGTGTATATTTGTTTGAGGGAAGCTTGACTATTAATCCAGAAACTCAGCCAATGTTCTGGGGACCCGGGTTCGAATCCCGCCACGGCAGATGGTGGAATTTGAATTCAATAAAAAAAAATTGGAATTAAAATGACCATGAAACCATTGTCGGAGAAACCCATCTGGTTCACCAATGTCCTTTAGGGAAGGAAATCTGCCGTCCTTACCCGGTCTGGCCTACATGTGACTCCAGAGCCACAGCAATGTGGTTGACTCTCAACTGCCCTCGGGCAACTAGGGATGGGCAATAAATGCTGGTCAGCCAGTGACACCCATGATCAATGAATAAAAAAATATCGAAGGTGGCAGGACAGGTCGAGAGAGCGGTTAATAAAGCATTCGGTATCCTGGACTTCATTAACAGGAACATCGAGTACAAGAGGAGGGGGTTACATGGAATTTGTACAAGTTGTGGGTCAGGCCTCAGCTATTGCTTCCAGTTCTGGGCGCCACATTTCAGGAAGGATGTTATGGAGGGGAGTGCAGAAGAGGTTCATGAGAATGATTCCAAGGATAGAAACTTCAGTGATGAAGATTGGAGGAGTTGGGGTTGTTTTCCTTCGAGAAGAGGGGATTTGATCACAGTGTTCAAAGCCAGGAGGGGTCTGGACAGCGTAGAGAGGGAGAAACTGTTCCCATTGGTGGAAGGATTGAGAACCAGAGGTTTAAAGTTATTGTTAGAAGGAGCAAAAGTGAAACTCTTTTACGATAAATCTTTATGAAGAACAGTTCTGACGAAGAGTCATCCAGACTTGAAACTTTGGCTCTATTCTCTCTCCACTGTGCTTCCAGACCCGCTGAGATTTTCCAGCATTTTCTGTTATTCTTTCAGATTCCAGCATCCGCAGTATTTTATCTTTAACAGTGATTGGTTAGGTTTGGGGATGCACTGCCTGAGAGTGTGGTGGAGGCAGGTTTAGGTGAAGCATTTAATAGGGGGCTCTTACCTGTCAAGGAAGAATGTGTGGGGGTTACGGGGAATGGTACTCAGGGAGCTGCCCATTCGGAGAGCCAGTGCAGGCCGGATAGGCCTCCTTCTGCGCCGTAACAATTCGGTGAATGCCGGCAATGCTCGGCAGGTTAGGCAGCACCTGTGGGGAGAAACAAGAGTTGACATTTCAGGACCGTGACCTTTGAACAGATTGTCATGGAAGTCTCTGCATTCACTGGGAAAATCTGCTGTACTTGCCCGATCTGGCTTACATGTGACTCTATGCCAACGGGGTTGATTCTTGATACAGGGCGGTACGGTGGCACAGTGGTTAGCACTGCTGCCTCACAGCACCAGGGACCTGGATCTAATTCCAGCCGTGGGTAATTACTTGTGCGGAGTTTGCACGTTCTCCCCGTGTCTGCGTGGGTTTCCTCCCGGTCCTTTGGTTTCCTCCCACAAACCAAAAGACGTGCTGGTTAGGGTGCATTGGCCATGCTAAATTCTCCCTCAGTGTACCCGAACAGGCACCGGAGTGTGGCAACTGGGGGATTTTCACAGTAACTTAATTGCAGTGTTAATGTAAGTCTACTTGTGACACTAATAATCTTTAAAAAAAAGTGACAATAATAAATCAAATCAAATCAAATAGTTTAACTGTCACATTTATTAATACTAAGTTTTAAAAATATATAGATTTATTTAAATAATCGGCCTTTGAAATTCTCAAGTAGAACAGCGCAGAACATGTCTAGTTGGATGATCACAGTAAGAAGTTTAACAACACCAGGTTAAAGTCCAACAGGTTTATTTGGTAGCAAAAGCCACACAAGCTTTCGGAACCTTAAGCTCCTTCTTCAGTTGAGTGGGAGTTCTGTTCACAAACAGGGCATATAAAGACACAAACCCAATTTACAGAATAATGGTTGGAATGCGAATACTTACAGCTAATCAAGTCTTTAAGATACAAACAATGTGAGTGGAGAGAGCATTAAGCACAGGTTAAAGAGATGTGTATTGTCTCCAGACAGGACAGCCAGTGAGACTCTGCAGGTCGTTGGATGATAACAGGCTTTTGTTATAATCCAGGTCAGAAACTCCAAGGTATTTTATGAAGTCTGCCTAGGTCATAAGTTTTGCACTTTGAATTTTGGCATTAGGGTAACCATAAGATGTTTCACTCCAAGTAGGATTCAAACAACACAGTAGGGAGCTCTTACCAACCAAAGTTTATTTAAGAATACAGTTAACATGTAATAAGAAAAACCAGCAATAACTTTTTACCAATTTACAAGCAAGAAAAGAAATGGTCCTGGTATCGTATGCACCTTAACAACTCAATGTAGCGTTCCCAACAAACAAACACACACTCTTGCAAACATACGCCCGGTTTCGGTTTAGCACAAAGTGCTCATGTGTTGCTGAATTTTCTAGCTCTGCAACATCTGTTGTGGATTAGTTCTTTGGGTAGGGAATTAAAATTCTGACTGTCCAACCCTGGAGCTCCCACTAGCCTTTGAGGTAGTGTTTTGTGGAGCCAGTGTTTGTAAAATTAGAAAATTGTTTAAGACTTACCTGGATAGTCACATGAGCAGTCTGGAAATGGAGGGATACAAACGAATGGTCTAGTTGGACCAAGGAGCAGCACAGGCTTGGAGGGCCGAAGGGCCTGTTTCCTGTGCTGTACTGTTCTTTGTTCTTTGTTCTTTGTTTATAAAATGCTATGCATTGTAAATTTCATGATTCTGTCAAAAAAAATTGTGTTTTTAAATGAAATGCAGGTGCAAAATGCTGTACACAGAGTACACAGACTGAAACATTGCATCGCGAGCCTAGGCAATAGCGCTGCCAAGACAACAGGTTGTTTTTGAAGTTTGCCCAATCAGTTTAAACTAGGCATTTGAATAGCAGCAGCCTATCAGATTTGAATTTGATGTTTTGGTAACCTGTAAACCAATCCTGTTGTGGGGATGTTGTTATGTAATCAGGGGGGTCTAAAAGACAGGAACAGTGGCACAAAGAGTCGAAGAACGCCTGCCTCCTGCCGAGTAACGGCTTAATTCAACTCTCAGAGAGAGACATGCTGAATCTCTCATATCTACATCCATGTCTTAAAAGAAAGCCTCATCTCAATCGCAAAGGTACCAAGAGAAGATAGTGAAGACAAAAGAAATCAGCAAAGAAGACAGAAGATTCCGAAAGATGACAAACCTGGTTAAAATTTTGAGAGTGACTAAAGATTGTAGTTTTTTTTGCTACTGAGCGGAAATTGTATTTATCTAAACAGGATTCCATTAGAATCGTGTTTTATTGGGCTTGTTAATAGTTTAGTTAACCTGTTCACTGTTAGATAAATAGTGTTACTTTTACAGAGAGAGTCTCAGGGAGTTATTTTGATTTAAAAACTAAAAGTTGCTGAAGAGCAGATATTATCCCTTCTCACACACTCTTGAACAGATTGTGAAGTTTCACTCCAAAGGGATGAGAAAGACTACTTCTAACTCGCCAGCAGACAAAACTGAAAGTGAGAACTCTTATGGGGAACAAAATTGTCCCACCTGACCTGTCAATCATTCTTCCCCCAACAATTCACAAAAGGTCGTAAAACTCAGGAGAGTGCATTAGGCCCAGATTTAATTTTTTTTTTAAAAAGCCAATAACACAACTCTAACAACAATAAAAGGGCATGGACTCAAACAGGTCGGCAACAAGCGCAACAGACACTCTTAAAGGACCTGCAGAAAAACATGATTAAAATACATTTCTTAAAGGTACAGTACCATCATGCCTTAAAGAGTTAATCCACGATGACAAATTGCATAAACCTGGGTTTGAGTTTGGAAGATCGAGGGACGATCTAACTGCAATCCTTAAAATAATCCAGCGATTTGATAGGATGGACATAGAAAGGTTGGACCCTCTGATTGGTCTTGTTTACCTCACAAAATCGCAGAATCCCTACAGTACAGAAAGAGGCCATTCGGCCCATCGAGCCCGCACCGACCACAATCCCACCCAGGCCCTATTTCCGTGAACCCACATATTTATCCTGCTAATCCCCCTGACACTAGGGTCAATTGAGAATGGCCAATCCACCTAACCCACGCATCTTTGGGCTGTGGGAGGAAACCGGAGCACCCGGACAGTGACCCGAGGCCGGAATCGAACCCAGGTCCTTAGCGCTGTGAAGCAGCAGTGCTAACCCACTGTGCCACTACGCCACCCCAACAGTGCACAGGAAATGATTCCCTCCCTCCGCCTAAATGTGCTCAGCTGAAAATTTCAAGATGTGAGGGGTTAGGTTGGTAAAGTTATACAAGATTTGGAGATAAGACAGGTATGTGGAATTGAGGCAGCCTTGATTTAACTGAGTGTTGGAACAGGTTCCAGGGACAGAATGAACCTACTCCTGCTCGAGTGTAGGTAACATTATCTCTCAAAGGGTCAGTTGTTATAAAACAGACGGCAGCAAGAAAGAATATTCATGAGTCATAGCTCCTAATCCAGCACAATTTGGAATTCTAGAAGCATTGAAAATATAACACATAGCATCACTTGATCCATCCGAGTTGTGATGACAGAGGGTTGGTAATTTCTTGAGAGATCCAGTGTTAGGTGGATTACAGAATTTCATACCTCAGAGTAAGTTATCTAAAACAGAGGTCACTAACCACGTTAGATTAATTCAATTTGTGAAGTTCAATGTAGGTTTGAGAGCCAATTGTTTTCTCCAGGTCGCTAGGTTAGAGGCAGGTATATCGGTCCTCTACATTATGTTGGGGTGGCACGGTGCCACAGTGGTTAGTGCTGCCACCGCACAGCACCAGGGACCCAGATTCAATTCCCGGCTTGAGTCACTGCCTGTGCAGAGTCTGCACGTTCTCCCCGTGTCTACGTGGGTTTCCTCCCACAGTCCAAAGATGTGCATGTTAGCAGGATTGGCCATGCTAAATTGCCCCTTAGTGTCCCAAGATGTGCAAGTTAGGTGGATTGGCCAAGCTAAATTACCCCTTAGTGTCCAAAGATGTGCAGGTTAGGTGGATTGGCCATGCTAAATTACCCCTTAGTGTCCAAAGATGTGCGGGTTAGGTAGATTGGCCATGCTAAATTGCCCCTTAGTGTCCAAAGATGTGCAGGTTAGGTGGATTGGCCATGCTAAATTGCCCCTTAGTGTCCAAAGATGTGCAGGTTAGGTGGATTGGCCATGCTAAATTGCCCCTTAGTGTCCAAAGATGTGCGGGTTAGGTGGATTGGCCATGCTAAATTGCCCCTTAGTGTCCAAAGATGTGTGGGTTAGGTGGATTGGCCATGCTAAATTGCCCCTTAGTGTCCAAAGGTGTGCAGGTTAGGTGGATTGGCCAAGGTAAATTGCCCCCTAGTGTCCCAAGATGTGCGGGTTAGGTGGATTGGCCATGCTAAATTGCCCCTTAGTGTCCAAAGATGTGCGGGTTAGGTGGATTGGCCATGCTAAATTGCCCCTTAGTGTTCAAAGATGTGCGGGTTAGGTGGATTGGCCATGCTAAATTGCCCCTTAGTGTCCAAAGATGTGCGGGTTAGGTGGATTGGCCATGCTAAATTACCCCTTAGTGTCCAAAGATGTGCGGGTTAGGTGGATTGGCCATGCTAAATTGCCCCTTAGTGTCCAAAGATGTGCAGGTTAGGTGGATTGGCCATGCTAAATTGCCCCTTAGTGTCCAAAGATGTGCAGGTTAGGTGGATTGGCCATGCTAAATTGCCCCTTAGTGTCCAAAGATGTGTGGGTTAGGTGGATTGGCCATGCTAAATTGCCCCTTAGTGTCCAAAGATGTGTGGGTTAGGTGGATTGGCCATGCTAAATTGCCCCTTAGTGTCCAAAGGTGTGCAGGTTAGGTGGATTGGCCAAGGTAAATTGCCCCCTAGTGTCCCAAGATGTGCGGGTTAGGTGGATTGGCCATGCTAAATTGCCCCTTAGAGTCCCAAGATGTGCAGATTAGGTGGATTGGACAAGCTAAATTTTCTTAGTATCCAAAGATGTGCAGGTTAGGTGGATCGGCCATGCTAAGTTGCCTCTCAGTGTCAGGGGGACTAGCTAGGGTAAATACATGGAGCAATGGGGTAGGGCCTGGGTGGGATTGCAGTTGGTGCAGACTCGATGGGCCGAATGGCCTCCTTCTGCACTATAGGATTCTATGATTCTATTAAACGATGTCATTGGGGTGAATTTACCATCCCGCCTGCCACGGGAATTGAAGCGGGTGAGGGACGGACAATGGAGAGGTCCGCTGAGCTCGGCGGAAGGAGGCCATTTGGCCCATCGATCCTGCACAACAACAATCCCACCCAGGCCCTATCCCCGTAACCCCACATATTCACCCTGCTAATCCCCCTGACACTTGGGGGCAATTTTTTTAGCATGGCCAATCCACCTAACCTGCACATCTTTGGAGTGTGGGAGGAAACCGGAGCACCCGGAGGAAACCCAGGCAGACACGGGGAGAACGTGCAAACTTTGCACAGACTGTGCACCATAGAAAGCATTCTTTCTGCTTGTATCACAGCTTGGTATGGCTCCTGCTCTGCCTAAGACCACAAGAAACTACAAACGGTCGTGAACGAAGCCCAGTCCTTCACGCAAACCAGCCTCCCATCCATTGACTCTGTCTACACTTCCCGCTGCCTCGGAAAAGCAGCCAGCATAATCAAGGACCCCACGCACCCCGGACATGCTCTCTTCCACCTTCTTCCTTCAGGAAAAAGGTGCGAAAGTCTAAGATCACGTACCAGCCGACTCAAGAACAGCTTCTTCCCTGCTTCCATCAGACTTTTGAATGGACCTACCTTGCATTAAGTTGATCTTTCTCTACACCCTAGTTATGACTGTAACACTACATTCTGCACCCTCTCCTTTCCTTCTCTATGAAGGGTATGCTTTGTCTGTATAGCGCGCAAGAAACAATACTTTTCACTGTATCCCAATATTGTGACAATAATAAATCAAATCAAATTAAATCACCATTCTGATGCGGGGAATCCATTACCTTACACCACCCACCCCAGAATATTTAGGCAATGTTTTTTTTAACCTCATCTCACCTTCCACAGACCAATGGTTTAATCTGCCATCTTCCAAATGTGTGCCATCATCTCCAATGACCAACTCAAGGCTGAAGTGTGTTAGTTTAACCAGAATACTTCTTGCAGGAGAGAATACTTCAAGCACATTGGTGGTACTGGCGCCATTATCCTTCACTTAACCATCTCCTCAGACCTTCTCTATCGCGGCAGCACGAGCAAAGCATGTTCCTGGTGCAGAAGTAAAAGTTCTAAACTTTGCAGCCAAATTGCCATCCCTACAAGGAAGTAAGAGCGAGTGGGATTGAATCAGCAATCATCGATCATCATAGAATCCCTATAGTGCACAAGGAGGCCATTTGGCCCATCAAGTCCAAAGCGTCTTAGCATCCTAACCCCAGTTCAGCCCCCCCTCACTCTTCCTGCACAATCCTCGTAACTACCCTCTCCGGCAGCACATTCCAGACCGTCACCACCCTCTGGGTAAAAAGTTTTTTCCTCACGTCCCCCCCCTAAACCTCCTGCCCCTCACCTTGAACCTGTGTCCCCTCGTGACTGACCCTTCAACTAAGGGGAACAGCTGCACCTTATCCATTCTGTCCATGCCCCTCATAATCTTGTACACCTCGATCAGGTCGCTCCTCAGTCTTCTCTGCTCCAACGAAAACAACCCAAGCCGACCCAACCACTCCTCATAACTTAAATGTTCCATCCCAGGCAGCATCTCCTCCGTACTCCAAGTTTTAAGGTTAATGTTAAATTAGTTTCTATTCCTGCAAATATAGGTGATTGCAGGATGATCTAATTGAGGTGTTTAGAATGATTAAAGAATTTGAAAGGATAAATGGAGAGGAACTATTTCCTCTGTTGGCCTGGGTAAGATGCTCTTTTAGAGACTCCTTCTGCACTGTAGGAATTCTATGATTCTATGATTTGCAATTCTGCCATCCCCTGGCACTACCCTTGAGTCTTAGGAGGACTTCTTTCTGGTTGTATCACAGCTTGGTATGGCTCCTGTTCTGACCAAGACCGCAAGGAACTACGAAGGGTCGTGAATAAAACGCAATCCATCACTCAAACCAGCCTCCTATCCATTGACTGTCTACACTTCCCGCTGCCTCGGAAAAGCAGCCAGCATTGTCAAGGACCCCACGCAACCCGGACATACTCTCCATCGGGAGAAAGATACAAAAGTCTGAGGTCACGTACCAACCGACTCAAGAACAGCTCCTTCCCTGTTGCCATCAAACTTTTGAATGGACCTACCTTGCCTTAAGCTGATCTTTCTCCACACCCTAGCTATGACTGTAGAACTACATCCTGCACCCTTCCCTTTCCTTCTCCCCCTATGTACTCTAACAACAGTATGTTTTGTCTGTATAGTGTGCACGAAACAATACTTTTCACTGTATCCCAATACAATAGGGGCAGCACAGTGGTTAGCACTGCTGCCTCACAGTGCCTTGGGTCACTGTCTGTGCGGAGTCTGCATGTTCTCCCCGTGTCTGCATGGGTTTCCTCCGGGTGCTCCAGCTTCCTCCCACAGTCTGAAAGACATGCTGGTTAGGTGCATTGACCTGAACAGGCACTGGAATGTGGCGACTAGGGGAATTTTGCAGTAACTTCATTGCAGTGTTAATGTAAGCCTTACTTGTGACTAATAAATAAACTTTACTTCTCAATTCTCAATCTCTCAATTCCTTCTCTATGAACGGCATGCTTTGTCTGTATAGCGCGCAAGAAACAATACTTTTCACTGTATACTAATACATGAGACAATAATAAATCAAATCAAATCAAATTAGACTGGGAAATTATGTCCAGCGCCTCTGCAATTTCCACACTCACTTCCCTCGGTATCCTCGGATGAATCTCGGACTGGCCTTGGTGCCTTATCACCTTTCAGTGCAGAAGAGGAAAAGAGGTTTTTATTAATGTTCTTGTTTCGCAAGGAATGTGGCCTGAACCACAGCTTTTTTAAAAAAAGCCCACTTGGGAACAAGTCATTTCCTGAGATGTAGTGTGGGAAATTGTCGAGACATGAACCTATTTCCTGGGTCAGAGTTAACATTCCCTGGGTGATTAAGGCTCAAGTTGAAATCTACCATCACTCCAATGCTTCAACGTCAATGTAATGATCTTTAAAAAGGACAATAAACATTATCCCTCGACATATTTTAAAAATTATTTGAAGAGGATTATACAATAGGCAGCGGTTACTAAGGATTGGTTTGTTAATGATTCCGGTTAGGTTCCCACTACGTTTAAGCCAGAAGATTCCCACTGATAAAAGATAACTTGAATGGTGATATCGGTTGGGGATCGGGAGACGATATTACTCCCTGTTCCCCAATCTGACCTCCCTTTGTGTCTGGGGGTTAATGAACTGGCATCCAGACAAAGGCAATACGGAGGTACACAAGATATTAACTGGAATAGACAGGAGGAAGCCCTGAACATTACTCTGAGTGCAGCCAGGAAATTGGGAACAGCATTTGGAATTTCGGATCACTGGGAAAAGGGAAGTTAGGATAAATCATGAACATATATAATTTCTTCCCAAAGCATTTTACAGACTATTAAAGCACTTTTGAATTGCAGTTGGAGCCGTAATTGTAGAAACGTAGAATTCCTGCAGTGCAGAAGGAGGCCATTCAGCCCATTGAGTCTGACACTGACTCTCTGACAGAGATCTAACATTGGCCCACCCCCCTGCCCAATCCCCATAACTCCATATATTTGTAATGGCTTATCTCCCAAAACTACACATCTTGGGACTCTAAGGGGCAATTTAGCATGGTCAATCCATCGAAATGGCACATCGCTGAAAACTAAGGGGTAATTTAGCATGGCTAATTCCCCGAACCTGCACTACTTGGGACACTAAGGGGCAATTTAGCACGGCCAATCTACCTAATCTGCACATCTTTGGACACTAAGAGGCAATTTAGCATGGCCAATCCACCTAACCTGCACATCTTTGGACGCTAAGGGGCAATTTAGCAATGCCAATCGACCTAATGTGCGCATCTTTGGATCCTAAGGGGCAATTTAGCATGGCCAATCCACCTAACCTGCACATCTTTGGACACTAAGGGGCAATTTAGCACGGCCAATCTACCTAATCTGCATATCTTTGGACACTAAGAGGCAATTTAGCATGGCCAATCCACCTAACCTGCACATCTTTGGACGCTAAGGGGCAATTTAGCAATGCCAATCGACCTAATGTGCACATCTTTGGATCCTAAGGGGCAATTTAGCATGGCCAATCCACCTAACCTGCACATCTTTGGACACTAAGGGGCAATTTAGCATGGCCAATCCACCTAACCTGCACATCTTTGGACACTAAGGGGCAATTTAGCATGGCCAATCCACCTAACCTGCACATCTTTGGACACTAAGGGGCAATTTGGCATGGCCAATCCACCTAACGTACACATTTCTCAGTGTGTGGGAGGAAACCGGAGCACCCGGAGGAAACCCACGTTGACACGGAGGGAACGTGCAAACTCCACGCAGACAGTCATCCAAGGTTGGAATTGAACCCGGCTCCCTGACACTGTGAGGCAGCAGTGCTAACCACTGTGCCACCGTGCCGCCCCATAATGTAAGAAGCACGGCAGCCAAATTACGCACAGCAAGATCCCACAAACAGCAACGCGACGATGAGCAGAAAATCGGTTTGAGCAGTAAATGTTGGCCAGGACACTGCGGTTAAATCCTTGAGAGTTTTTATTTATATACCGAAAGAATGATTTCTCAGGAGATTAAGGAAATTCGGCATGCCCATTACGACTCTCACCAATTTTTACAGATGCACCACAGAAAGCATTCTCTCTGGTTGTATCACAGCTTGGTATGGCTCCTGCTCTGCCCAAGACTGCAAGGAACTATGAAAGGTCATGAATGTAGCCCAATCCATCACGCAAACCAGCCTCCCATCCATTGACTCCGTCTACACTTCCCGCTGCCTCGGCAAAGCAGCCAGCATAATCAAGGACCCCACGCCCCCAGGACATTCTCTCTTCCACCTTCTTCCTTTGGGACTGTAACACTACATTCTGCACTCTCTCGTTTCCTTCTCTATGAACGGTATGTTTTGTCTGTATAGCATGAAGAAACAATACTTTTCACTGTATGTTAATATATGTGGCAATAATATATCAAATCAAATCAAAATGATTAATCTTTGGAACAGTCCATCCAGGATAACAGGATGAAGAGGCTCAGAGGTGTTGAAGGTAATGATGATCTTTGATGGGTTAAAAACGGCCTATTTTAATTACAGATGCCTCTCTGTCCCAGTTAGTCTTGCTGGCCTCCCCTTATTTAGTTGCTGACTATGGTCTGCGAGTTCACAGCACAAAGGAACAATGGCCCAATCAAGATTTCAATACTACATTGAAGTATTTGTGGCGTCTGTTGTAACCTCATTCATCCTCATTCATTCATGGGTAGCACGGTGGCACAGTGGTTAGCACTGCTGCCTCACAGTGCCAAGGACCTGGGTTCGATTCCTGGCTTGGGTCACTGCCTGTGCGGAGTCTGCACGTTCTCCCCGTGTCTGTGTGGGTTTCCTCTGGGTGCTCCGGTTTCCTCAGTAAGAGTTTTAACAACACCAGGTTAAAGTCCAACAGATTTATTTGGTAGCAAATACCATTAGCTTTCGGAGCGCTGCTTCTTCGTCCACATCGTGCTCCGGTTTCCTCCCAGAGTCCGAAACATGTGCGGATTAGGTGCATTGGCTATGCTAAATTGCCCCTTAGTGTTCTGTGATGTGTAGGTTAGAGGGATTAGAGGGGTAAATATGTGGGGTTACAGGGACAGGGCCTGGGTGGGATTGTTGTCGGTGCAGACTCGATGGGCCGAATGGCCTCTTTCTGCATTCTAGGGATTCTATGATTCTATCTGGGAGATATCAATGCTATTCACTGCTAATATTCCCAAGTCAAGTATTGTACATGTTGGTGGACCTGTCTTAACAACGTGGGTTTGTATGAGGCAGTCGATTCAGTATTGAATGAGTGCAGTTCATCATTGACTCACACCCAGTGGATTGACATTGCTGCAGATTCCATTCTTAGGTTTGTGCTGTTATTGGAGAGGGGAGACTTTGATTCCCTCCATTTGGGTTGGATTCAAACCAAACCCTGGGAGATGAAAGGGAAACGTTTATAATGTATCCCGACTCCAATTTGCTCTCAGTGAAATGAAGGGGTCACAACTTCTATTTGCAAGCAAGGACTTGGAAAACGCAAATGTCCTCGTTAACCCTTCCCGAGCCAGTGTCTGACCAATACTTCCCACTGGTCATTTCTCACGGTCAGTTTTAGCTGACGGTGTTGGCTGCACTATCAGCTAATCGACATTGGTTCCCCATTAATAACCAGAATTCCCCAAACTCGCCCGCGGTTGGGATTCTCCAATCCCACAGCTGCGACTGGAGATCTAACTGAGTACCAAGTTCTCCGTTCTCGCTGGCAGCGGTGGCGGGGGGCAGGGGTGGGGTGGGGGTTTGGGGGGGGGGATGCGGACGGAACTGGGGAATTCCGGCCAATGTATTCATTTTGAAATTCCCACCCTAACCCCTTCTTATCTCTGTGGCCTCCTCCATCCAGACTCCCAACCTTCCGGGATTTGAGCGCTCCTTCAATTCCGCTGTCTTTCCCATGGAATCATAGAATCCCTACAATACCGAGGAGGCTATTTGGCCCATCGAATCTGCACCGACTCTACGGAAGAGCATCTTACCCAGATCCACACCCCTGTCCTAACCTGGTATCTCCACACATTTATCATGACCATTCCACCTAACCTGCACATCTTTGGACACTAAGGGGTAATTTACCATGGCCAATCCACCTAACCTACACATCTTTGGACACTAAGGGGCAATTTAGCATGGCCAATCCACCTAACCTGCACATCTTTGGACACTAAGGGACAATTTAGCATGGCTAATCCACCTAACCTGCACATCTTTGGACACTAAGGGGTAATTTAGCATGGCCAATCCACCTAACCTACACATCTTTGGACACTAAGGGACAATTTAGCATGGCCAATACACCTAACCTAGACATCTTTGGACACTAAGGGGTAATTTAGCATGGCCAATCCACCTAGCCTGCACATCTTTGGACACTAAGGGGCAATTTAGCATGGCCAATCCACCTAACCTGCACATCTTTGGACACTAAGGAGCAATTTAGCATGGCCAATCCACCTAACCTACACAACATTGGACACTAAGGAGCAATTTAGCGTGGCCAATCCACCTAACCTGCACATCTTGGGACACTAAGGGGCAACTTAGCATGGCCAATCCACCTAACCTGGATATCTTTGGACCCTAAGGGGAAATTTAGCATGGCCAATCCCCCTAACCTACACATTTTTGGACTGTGGGAGGAAACCGGAGCACCCGGAGGAAACCCACGCAGATACAGGGTAAACGTGCAAACTCCGCACTGTGAGTCACCCAAGGTCAGGATTGAACCCGTGCCCCTGGTGCTGTTGGGGTGAGGAGTTGCTCTGTAATTGTGAAGAAAGCAATGCAGTTTTTCATTCCATGACTTACTCTCAGCTGTAGCTGTACATATTTCTTTTTTTAAGGTACGCATAAATCACTCATGTTTTCCATTAGCTCTTCGCCAACAGGATATGATTTTTCAATCAGCGAATCCCAGGTGGCTTGTGAATTTACTGAACTCATCACCGTTGGATGAGGCCCCAGGATGGCTGCTTTCGTTGAGCTTGATGTGCCTATGGCGATGGCTGGGAATCTGCTGTCATGGCCCTGACAACAAGCAGATGTCCACCCAGGGTGAAAGTCCACAAAACCTGCACTCGGGGTAATTTAGCATGGCCAATCCACCTAACCGGCACATCTTGGGCGGCATGGTGGCACAGTGGTTTGGACTGTTGCTTCACTGGGCCAGGGTCCTGGATTTGATTCCCGGCCTCGGGTCACTGTCTGTGCAGAGTTTGCACGTTCTCCCCGTGTCTGCGTGGGTTTCCTCCGGGTGATCCAGTTTCTTCCCACAGTCTGAAAGATGTGCAGGTTGGGTGGATTGGCCATGCTAAATTGCCCCTTAGTGTCCCAAGATGTGCAGGTTAGGAGGATTGGCCATGTTAAATTGCCCCTTAATGTCCCAAGATGTGCAGGTTAGGAGGATTGTCCATGTTAAATTGCCCCTTAATGTCCCAAGATGTGCAGGTTAGGTGGATTGGCCATGCTAAATTGCCCCTTAGTGTCTCAAGATGTGCAGGTTAGGAGGATTGGCCATGTTAAATTGCCCCTTAATGTCCCAAGATGTGCAGGTTAGGTGGATTGGCCATGCTAAATTGCCCCTTAGTGTCCCAAGATGTGCAGGTTAGGAGGATTGGCCATGTTAAATTGCCCCTTAATGTCCCAAGATGTGCAGGTTAGGAGGATTGTCCATGTTAAATTGCCCCTTAATGTCCCAAGATGTGCAGGTTAGGTGGATTGGCCATGCTAAATTGCCCCTTAGTGTCTCAAGATGTGCAGGTTAGGAGGATTGGCCATGCTAAATTGTCCCTTAGTGCTTGTTTCGCAGACTTTCACACTGGTGAACATCTGCATGTTGTCAAGGACCCGAACAGGCACCGGAGTGTGGCGACTAGGGGAATTTCACAGTCACTTCATTGCAGTGTTAATGTAAGCCTACTTGTGACACTAATAAATAAACTTTACTTTATCTTCGAGCCATGATGCTGGGAGATAGTCTGGTGAGGATTGCTAAGATTGTGGCTGTTTGACATGGCAAACACTGATTGATTTTATGTTCTACCACACGGGTCCATTCCCTGGGAACCACCTCTTTTCCCTGAGGAATTGTTTGGTTTTGACAATTCCCTGGTGACCTACATGCGTAATATCATAGAATCATAGAATCCTACAGTGCAGAAGGGGGCCATTCGGCCCATCGCGTCTGTACCGACCACAAGCCCACCCAGGCCCTATCCCCATAACCCTAACTAGTCCCCCTGATTAGCATAGCCAATCCTCCTAGCCTGCACATCTTTGAACTGTGGGAGGAAACCGGAGCACCTGGAGGAAACCCACGCAGGCACGGAGAGAACGTGCAAACTCCACACAGACAGTGACCCAAGCCAGGAATCGAACCCGGGTCCCTGGCGTTGTGAGGTTGCAGTGCTAACCACTGTGCTACTGTGGAAGAAAAAGGAGAATTTCTTTCCAACGACTGTAAAAAATGATGGCATTTTATTATAAGAAGCCCCGAGTATTAACAATCTCTATTTATATTGCACACTTTAGCATGACAAAACAAAATGTCATTGCATCATCTGGGAGGTATTACGTCAGATGATCAAAAGTGTATAAATAGATAAATAATAGGTAGGTAGAGATAAACTATTTCCACTAGTTTGAGATTCTAGAACCAGAGGGAAGAGTTTCATTTAATAAGCTATATATTAATGTCACAAGTAGGCTTACATTAACACTGCAATGAAGTTACTGTGAAAATCCCCTAGTTGCCACACTCCGGCGCCTGTTCGGGTACACCGAGGGAGAATTTAGCATGGCCAATACACCTAACCAGCAGCATTGCACCTTTACTCTTTTGTGATTGCAAACTCTGCCATTGCACCTTCCAAGCATCACACCCACATTTGTTAGCGTGGAACTAGAGATGATGTACATCGAAATGTGTTAGGTTGGGCGTAGACAACACTACGATGATAGTCCTGTTCAAAAAAATACTCTCCGTATGATCTGGGACTATTATATTTTTGATTGGATGGTTGGGCGTCATGGTGGCACAGTGCTGAGCACTGCTGCCTCACAGCGCCAGAGACCCGGGTTCAATTCAAGGTTTGCATCACTATCTCTGTGGAGTCTGCACGTTCTCCCCGTGTCTGCTTGGGTTTCCTCTGGGTGCTCCGGTTTCCTCCCACAGTCTGAAAGACGTGCTGGTTAGGGTGCATTGGCCGTGCTAAATTCTCCCTCAGTGTACCCGAACAGGTGCCGGAGTGTGGCAACTAGGGGATTTTCACAGTAACTACATTGCAGTGTTAATGTAAGCCACATGTGACACTAATAAATAAACTTGAACCTTGTGTTTTGTGAGATGTGTGCGTGGTTACACTGTGCAGTCTCTGTCTTGCGGGATCCCAGTCCAGAGTGCCTCTTGCATGTCTAACAACAGGCTACAGCCTCAATGTCTTCCCCAAGTTTCCAAGTTAAAATGCTTTCCCTGGAAAGAAGGCAAACACCCTTTAAAAATTGTGTTTGTGAACGCAATGTTTCCGAGTTCTCACTGGTAGCATTGCAAGGTTCTTGGGAAGTAACATATTGAGACTCAGAGCTGTTGGTGGTGCTGTTGGAACACCAATTCCTTTTGGCTCCTGCTGGACTCCCTCTGCTGGTATATGTGAATGGTAGCATTAGGTGAACAAAATGCACATTGCAATTTTCAATACGCTACACTCCCTACCATCCTCTGGGTGGAAAACATACATTTCCCCATCCCCTGTCTAATCCATCTACCAATTAAGTCCAGCACAGTCCTCATCTCCCCAGCCACCATAGCAGTGGCAAACTGCTCGGCTGACGTTAATGGCCATCAGTGACCGAAGGGACTAGATGTTTCTGACAGCCCCAGAGACAAGAGCAGAAGATTTTCCACCGCGATAATTCGAAGTTACAATATTTAATTTACTTATTGTTGTCAGATGTATTTTGATACAGTAAAAAATATTGTTTCTTGCGCTAAAAAGCATACCATTCATAGAGTACATAGGGGAGAAGGAAAGGAGAGGGTGCAGAATTAGTGTTATAATCATAGTGCATAGAGAAAGATCAACTTAATATATGGTAAGTCCATTCAAAAGTCTGATGGCAGCAGGGAAGAAGCAGTTCTTGAGTCGGTTAGTACATGTTCTCAGATTTTTGAATCTGTTTCCCGATGGACGAAGGTGGAAGAGAGAATGTCTGGGTGCAAAAGGTTCTTGATTATGCTGGCTGCTTTTCTGAGGCAGCGGGAAGTGTAGACAGTGTCAATGGATGGGAGGCTGGTTTGCATGATGGACTGGGCTACACCCTTTGTAGTTTCTTGTGGTCTTGGTCGGAGCAGGAGCCATACCAAGCTGTGATATATCCAGAAATAATGTTTTCTATGATGCATCTGTAAAAATTGGTGAGAGCTGTAGCGGACATGCCAAATTTCCTTAGCCTTCTGAAAAAGTAGAGGCATTGGGGGGCTTTCTGAACTATAGCGTCTGTGTGGAGGGACCAGGACAGGTGATCTGGACACCTAGAAACTTGAAGCTCTCGACCATTTACACTTCGTCCCCATTGATGTAGACAGGGGTATGACCTCCACTACATTTCCTGGAGTCGATGACAATTTCCTTCATTTGTTGACATTGAGGGAGAGATTATTGTTGCCGCACCAGTTCACCAGATTCTCTATCTCATTCCTGTACTCTGTCTCATCATTGTTTGAGATCCGACCCACTACGGTGGTGTCATCAGCAAACTTGAAAATGGAGTTAGTGGGGAATTTGTCATAAGTGTATAAGGAGTATAGTAAGAAGCTGAGGACACAGCCTTGCGAGGCTCCGATGTTGAGGATAATCGTGGAGGAGGTGTCATTACCTATGCTTACTGATTGTGGTCTGTGGTTACGAAGTCTAGGATCCAGTTGCAGAGGGAGGAGCCGAGCCCTTGTCCACAGATTTGGATGTGTACCTCGATCATACATCTACAGGCATTTAGAGATCCAAGGACTGATCGGGGACAGTCAGCATGGCTTTGTGAGTGGAAAATCATGTCTCACAAATTTGATTGAGTTTTTTGAAGGGGTAACCAAGAAGGTAGATGAGGGCAGTGCAGTTGACATTGTCTACATGGACTTTAGCAAGGTCTTTGACAAGGTACCGCATGGTAGGTTGTTGCATCAGGTTAAATCTCACGGGATCCAGGGTGAGGTCGCCAAATGGATACAAAATTGGCTTGATGACAGAAGACAGAGGGTGGTTGTAGGGGGTTGTTTTTCAAACTGGAGGCCTGTGACCAGTGGTGTGCCTCAGGGATCGGTGCTGGGCCCACCGTTATTTGTCATTTATATTAATGATTTGGATGAGAATTTAGGAGGCATGGTTAGTAATTTTGCAGATGACACCAAGATTGGTGGCATAGTGGACAGTGAAGGTTATCTCGGATTGCAATGGGATCTTGATCAATTGGGCCAGTGGGCTGATGAATGGCAGATGGAGTTTAATTTAGATAAATGCGAGGTGATACATTTTGGTAGATTGAACCAGGGCAGGATTTACTCAGTTAATGGTAGGGCGTTGGGGAGAGTTATAGAACAAAGAGATCTAGGGGTACATGTTCATAGCTCCTTGAAAGTGGAGTCACAGGTGGACAGAGTGGTGAAGAAAGCATTCGGCATGCTTGGTTTCATCGGTCAGAACATTGAATACAGGAGTTGGGACGTCTTGTTGAAGTTGTACAAGACATTGGTAAGGCCACACTTGAAATTCTGTGTACAGTTCTGATCACCCTATTATAGAAAGGATATTATTAAACTAGAAAGAGTGCAGAAAAGATTTACTAGGATGCTACCGGGACTTGATGGATTGAGTTATGAGAGGCTGGGTAGACTGGGACTTTTTTCCCTGGAGCTTAGGAGACTTAAGGGTGATCTTATAGAGGGCATAGAAAAGGTAGATAGTCAACATCTTTTCCCAAAGGCAGGGGAATCTAAAACTAGAGGGCATAGGTTTAAGGTGAGAGGGGAGAGATACAAAAGTGTCCAGAGGGGCAATTCTTTCACACAGAGGGTGGTGTATCTGGAACAAGCTGGCAGAGGTAGCAGTAGAGGCGGGTACAATTTTGTCTTTTAAAAAGTGTTTAGACAGTTACATGGGTAAGATGGGTATCGAGGAATATGGGCCAAACACGGGCAATTGGGACCAGCTTAGTGGTTCAAAAAAAGGGTGGCATGGACAAGTTGGGCCTATTTCCATGCTGTAAACCTCTATGGCTCTGTACAGAAGACCCGTCAAACGTGTTGTAAACCTTCCCAAGATATCAAGGCAAAAGTGAGGCTGCCTTATCTTTTTGTCATCTTCATGTACACTTCCAAAGCTGCAACAGAGAACTCTCAGATCTTGCAAAGCCTTTGATGTTTCTCTTGAGTTGACAGATGTGGAGAGCGCATCTTTGATCTTCCTGTGTATGTGTCTGTCTCCAGGCAACAAAGGATGCTCGTGTGGTGATTAAAAGTTGTTGTACTATTGTAGCTTTATAGTGCTAGTGTGATGTGACTTAATAAGAGAGAAGAGTGAATTGAGTTCAAATGCTGTGTAGACACTGGATCAGGGAATGGGCCAATTTCAGGAGACAAGTGTATTTAAAACCATAAACAGATTTGTAGATAGAGAAGTGGGCAACCTTTTAAAAAAATTCATTCATGGGATGGGGGCATTTATCCGCCATTTTTAATTTCCCTTTGAGAGGCTTGGTCGGCCATTTTTTCCTTATTCTTTCATGGGATGTGGGCATCGTTGGCTGGGCCAGCATTTATTGCCCATCCCTAGTTGCCCTTGCGAGAGCAGTTGAGAGTCAACCACATTGCTGTGGCTCTGGAGTCACATGTAGGCCAGACCGGGTAAGGGTGGCAGATTTCCTTCCCTAAAGGAACCAGATGGGTTTTTCCGACAATGGGTTTCATTTGACTGTTAATCCCAGATTTTTATTGGATTCAAATTTCCCCATCTGCCGTGAGGGGATTCGAACCCTTGTCCCCAGAACATTAGCGTGGATCTCTGGATTAGTAACCCGTTGGCAATACCACTATGCCACTACCTTCCCTAAACCAAACAGCAGATCAGCAATGATTTTATTGAAGGATTTGAATGACTAACCATGGAATTCCTGTCCTTATGTTCCTGGGATAAAGTGACAGTACTAATAACCCTCTACTGGCTTGATATTAAACCGCCAAATACATTCCCAGATCTTCGGTCTAAATTTTATTTGCAAGACCAATCTATTCTCTGCCTCCTATTTCGATAGATAAGTGCATTAAAGACAGAGAAATTATATAGTGACATTAACATAGTAAAACATGCTGAAGGATCCTGCTTCAGATACCCATGGAATTTACTTCCAGTCTGGACCACGCTCACCGCAAGTCTTTATTAACAACTCATAACTATGTATAGTTGAACAGATTTATTTGGAATCATGAGCTTTCGGGGCACTGCTCCTTCATCAGATGGAGGTTAGTTCACAAACATGGCATATATAGACAAAGACACAATGGCCAGATACTTTGCAGAAACTTGATGTCTGTGTTGATATGCGCGATCTTCCTGGAGGTCCTCTCCACTTTGATCTTGCAATTGTCTTTGCCTATATACGCCGTGTTTGTAAACCTACCTCTCCACTCACCTGATGAAGCAGCAGCGCTCCGAAAGCTCGTGATTCCAAATAAACCTGTTGGACTTTAATCTGATGTTGTGAGACTTCTTACTGTGCCCACCCCAGTCCAACGCCGGCATCTCCACATCATGTATGTTTGATTTGATTTATTATTGTCACGTGTATTGGGATACAGCGAAAAGTATTGTTTCCTGCACGCTATACAGACAAAGCATACTGTTCATAGAACACATAGGGGAGAGGGAAAGGAGAAGGTGCAGATTATAGTGTTACAGTCATAGCTAGGGTGTAGATAAAGATCAACTTGGTGCGAGGTAAGTCCATTCAAAAGTCTGATGGCAGCAGGGAAGAAGCTGTTCTTGAGTCGGTTGGTACGTGACCTCAGACTTTTCTATCTTTTTCCCAATGGAAGAAGATTGAAGAGAGAATGTCCGGGGTGCGAGGAGGTCCTTAACTATGCTGATGCTTTTCCAAGGCAGCGGGAAGAGTAGAAAGTGTCAATGAATGGGAGGCTGGTTTGCGTGATGGACTGGCTTCGTTCACGACCCTTTGTAGTTTCTTGCGGTCTTAGTCAGAGCAGGAAAAAGAAATTATTTATTAGTGTCACAAGTAGACTTACATTAACGCTGCAATGAAATTACTGTGAAAATCCCCTAGTCGCCACACTCCAGCACCTGTTCGGATACATTGAGGGAGAATTTATCACGGCCAATGCACCTAACCAGCACGTCTTTCGGACTATGGGAGGAAACCGGAGCACCCGGAGGAAACCCCCGCAGACACGGGGAGAACATGCAGACTCTGCACAGTGACCCAAGCTGGGAATTGAACCCGGGTCCCTGGCACTGTGAGGCAGCAGTGCTAACCACTGTGCCACCGTGCCGCCCCTAGAATGGTCCTTCCATAGAACCATTCCAATGCATTTCTGCAACACCCTTCCCAAAGCCTTCACATTCTTCCTAAAGTACAGCGCTTGGGAATTGATGTAAAGTCCAGTCAAGGCCGGGACCCTGTTTTGTAAATATTCACGCTTGCTTCCTTCCTCGCTGTGCCTTGCCTGGAGACACTATATCAGTGTGAGTTGATGCTATTAGTCTTAAGTAAAGAATGAGTACAGGATGATTCTGATCGAGAATGTAACGATAGAGGAGGATGTAATGTGTGTGTGTTACATTTCTACATGAACTGTGCCAATTAAGAAAGATCCCAAATGACCTCTTACTGGCTGAATCTGAGAATTAATTGAAAATATTAATGACCTTGATAAGTAATATTTCCCCGTTGCAGGATAAGGAACTGCGCAGTGATATGCTTTGGGAGAAAGAATCAAAGCCATATACTCTGGAGAAAAAGAAATCCAGATTTCCAGATCATTCGAAGGCAGCTTAACGAAGACACAAAATTGTGACTCAATTCTGGAATTGGAAAGCAGAGACCTTGGGGGTGATTCTCCCATCCCGCTGCTTTTGTAGTGCAGCGGGTTCCCCGCTGGGCGCTCCGGCCTCCATGATTCTCCGAGCTCCGGATTCCGGTCGCCGTCAGCTCCTTGCCAGAAATCAGCGGGAGCTACATAACTTACTTCAATTCTGATTTTAATATATTTTAAGTAGCATTAACAGGCCCGGGGCTGAGGTTTCCGGGCCCGCTAGCCTCTCTCCCCACCCCCATCCCCACTCCAGCGGGCTTTACAACAACTCCCCACTTGCGGGGAGCTGGAGGCCCGACCCCGCTGGAGTGAGGGGGGTGGGGCGGGGGGCGGGGGGCATCGAGGCACCCCAGAGTGTCAGGGCACTGCCCCAAGGGGAAAAGCATCCATGCCCAGGGGGCATATCGACACTGCCCACTGGCCATCAGGCAGTGCCAAGGGGATGGGGCGTAATGGGGGTGGGGCCTGATGGGGCCAGTGATCGAGGCTGGGTATTGATGTGGGGGGTTGAGGGTGGGTCAGCCTTCTGGGGGGGGTCGGGACTGCAAGGGGTGGGCTCAGGGCTGCGTGGGGAGGTAATCAGGAGATCAGGGCTGCGGGGGTGGGAGGACATCGAGGCGGGCTGGAGGCGCGGATGGGGGAGGCGGGTCGAGGCTGGCCTGGGCATGTTGGTGGAACCAGCAATCGGGCCGTGGGGGAGTCGGAGGGTCAGCGATAAGGGGACCTGTGGCTGGTTGTGCTACCTTCACTCGATCAATTAAGGAATAAAATTAATCCTTGGGATCATGGGCATCATTGGCAAGGATGGTATTTATTTTTTCATCCCTAACTGTCCTTGAGAAGGTGGTGGCGAGATGCCCCCTCTAACCCCTGAACTTCTTGTGGTGTAGGTACACCCACAGTGCTGCTAGGGAGGGGGTTCCAGGATTATGACTCAGAAATAATGATTGATTGATTGATTTATTATTGTCACATGTATTGAAAAGTATTGTTTCTTGCGCGCTATACAGACAAAGCATACCATTCATAGAGAAGGAAAGGAGAGAGTGCAGAATGTAGTGTTACAGTCATAGCTAGGGTGTAGAGAAAGATCAGCTTAATATGAAGTAGGTCCATTCAAAAGTCTGATGGCAGCAAGGAAGAAGCTGTTCTTGAGTTAGTTGGTACGTGACCTCACTTTCCGATGGAGGAAGGTGGAAGAGAGAATGTCCGGGGTACTTGGGGTCTGTGATTATGCTGGCTGCTCTTCTGAGGCAGCGGGAAGTGTAGACAGAGTCAATGGATGGGAGGCTGATTTGCGTGACGGACTGGGCTATGTTCACAACCCTTTCTTGTGGTCTTGGGCAGAGCAGGAGCCATACCAAGCTGTGATACATCCGGAAAGGATGCTTTCTACGGTGCATCTGTAAAAATTGGTGAGAGTCGTAGTGGACATGCAGAATTTCTTTAGCCTCTTGAGAAAGTTGGTGGGCTCTCTTAACTATAGTTTCGGCGTGGAGGGACCAGAACAGGTTGTTGGTGATCTGAACACCTAGAAACTTGTAACTCTTGACTATTTCCACTTCAACCCTGTTGATGTAGACAGCGGACTGTCCTCCACTGCGCTGAAGTCGATGACTGTCTCCTTCGTCTTGTTGACATTGAGGGAGAGATTATTGTTGCCGCACCAGTTCTCCAGACGGGACTTTCTGGCCGTGCTTATCCCAAAGCAGGAAATTTCCGCCTGAGGCCGACAGACCTTTGCATGGTCCGCTGCCAGTCCACTACAATTCCCATTGGGAAGGAAGAATTCCTCCCCTTACCTCTTCCCTGTACTTTATCTTGTTAATGTTTGAGATCCGACCCATAATGCCGTGCATTGTCCTTTAAGCTGTTAGCCTCGTAGCAGGAGATTGCCCCATATTATTAATAAAGCAAACTCGATCCAAAGCAGCACTGTAACTTTTTTTTGCTCACAGGTCGAACGTTGCAAAGCTATTTTTTTTTATGAGTAAGTTATTAAAGGTGGCAAACATAGTAAGCAGTGAAGGGCTGTTAAAGGTTACCCAGCTAACCATCCCTGTAACAAACTAACTGAGTCATTTACCTTAAAGAAATTTAAGTTCTACCTAAAAAATATATAACCTCACGCTGTGATCCGCTTGTTAATTATTTACTGTTCTTATTCATGTCATTCCTTTCTGTCCACAGCAAGGTCAGGGGTTAGGCTGTTGGCTGATGCGCCCACAGTGAAATCTCTGTACTCCTCCAATTTACACATCCCCAATTTTTAATCGCTCGGCTTTCAGCAGACTGGAAGCTCTGGAGTTCTCTCCCTACCTCTCTCCCCACCTCTCTCCTTCTCTCTCCACTTTTAAGCCACTCCTTAAAACCTCTCCCAGCAAACCAAGTTGAAGCTAGCTTTCTTAATATTTCCTTATGTGATTCGCTTTCGAATTTTGTATGCCAGAACTCGCGCAATATGTTTTGGAACACTTTAATGCATTAAAGGCACAATGGTTGAGCGGCACGGTGGCACAGTGGTTGGCACTGCTGCCACACAGCGCCAGGGACCCGGGTTCGATTCCAGCCTCGGGTGACTGTCTGTGTGGAGTTTGCACGTTCTCCCCGTGTCTGCGTGGGTTTCCTCTGGGTGTTCAGGTTTCCTCCAACAGTTCAAAGATATGCAGGTTAGGTAGATTGGCCATGCTAAATTGTCCCTTAGTGTCCCAAGATGTGCAGGTTAGGTGGATTGGCCATGCTAAATTGTCCCTTAGTGTCCCACGATGTGTAGGTTAGGTGGATTGGCCATGCTAAATTGTCCCTTAGTGTCCCAAGATGTGCAGGTTAGGTGGATTGGCCATGCTAAATTGTCCCTTAGTGTCCCACGATGTGTAGGTTAGGTGGATTGGCCATGCTAAATTGTCCCTTAGTGTCCCAAGATGTGCAGGTTAGGTGGATTGGCCATGCTAAATTGTCCCTTAGTGTCCCAAGATGTGCAGGTTAGGTGGATTGGCCATGCTAAATTGTCCCTTAGTGTCCAAAGATTTGCTGGTTAGGTGGATTGGCCATGCTAAATTGCCCCATAGTGTCCCAAGATGTGCAGGTTAGGTGGATTGGCCATGCTAAATTGCCCCTTGCTGTCCCAAGATGTGCAGTTTAGATGGATTGGCCATGCTAAATTGGCCCTTAGTGTCCCAAGATGTGCTGGTTAGGTGGACTGGCCATGCTACATTGCCTCTTATTGTCCCAAGATGTGCAGGTTAGGTGGATTGGCCATGCTAGATTTCCTCTTAGTGTCCCAAGATGTGCAGGTTAGGTGGATTGGCCATGCTAAATTGCCTCTTAGTGTCCCAAGATGTGCAGGTTAGGTGGATTGGCCATGCTAGATTGCCTCTTAGTGTCCCAAGATGTGCAGGTTAGGTGGATTGGCCGTGCTAAATTGCCTCTTAGTGTCCCAAGATGTGCAGGTTAGGTGGATTGGCCATGCTAAATTGCCTCTTAGTGTCCCAAGATGTGCAGGTTAGGTGGATTGGCCATGCTAAATTGCCTCTTAGTGTCCAAAGATGTGTGGGTTAGGGAGTTACGGGGTAGATGCATGGGGATATGGGGATACGGCCTGGGTCAGATGCTCTGTCAGAGAGTCAGTGCAGAATCGATGGGTCAAACGGCTTCCTTCTGTACGTAGAGATTTTATGATTCTACACTTATAAATGCAAGTTGTTAGCAGGGAGGTAGGAATGTAGGAATAAGAGTAGGCCATTCGGCCCCTCGAGCCTTCTCCACCATTCAAACAGATCATGGCTGATCATCTATCCCCAGTGCCACTTTCCTATGCTATCTCCAAATCACCTGATAACATTGGTCTCCAGAAAGCTGTCAATGGCTGTATTGAACATGTTCAGTGACTGAGCTTCCACAGCCCTCCGGGATAGAGAATTCCATAGATTCACCACCCTCTGAGTGAAGGATTTCCTCCTCATCTCAGTCTTCAATGGACTTCCCCTTATTCTGAGATATTGGGCGAGGTTTTCCAACCGTTCACGCCGATGGGATTTTCCAGTCCCGCCAACAGCGCAACCCCAACACATTTCTCCAGGCGGCGTAGGTGGATTCATTGGGGAACTCCACGGGGAGGCCAGAGAATCTCGCCCCATGTCCCCTGGTGCTAGACTCACCAGCCAGGGGAAACACTCCATCTACATCCACCCTGACACGCCCTGAGAGACTTGTGTAAGTTTCAATGAGGTCACCCCTCATTCCGCAAAACCCAAGGAATACAGACTCAGTCTTCTCAATCTCTTCTCTTCATAAAATAATCCCAGGGTGGCACGGTGGTTGGCACTGCTGCTTCACAGCACCAGGGACCCGGGTTCAATCCCAGCCTTGGGTGACTGTGTGGAGTTTGCACATTCTCCCCCATGTCTCCCACAGTCCAAAGATGTGCTGGTTAGGTTGATTGGCCATGCTAAATTGACTTTAGTGTTAGGGGATTAGCAGGGTAAATATGTGGGGTTACAGGAATTGGGATTGTGGTCGGTGCCGACTCGATGGGCTGAATGGCCTCCTTCTGCTCTGTAGGATCCTATGATTAGGGTTAATCTGGTGAACCTCCATTGCACTACTTCTGTGTGTAGGGGATCTAAAGTATGGAGAGGTGGTGGCCTAGTGGTATTATCGCTAGACTATTAATCCAGAAACTTAACTAATGTTCTAGAGACCTGGGTTCGAATCCCGCCACGGCAGCTGGTGGAATTTGAATTCAATAATAAACATCTGGAATTAAGAATCTACTGATGACCATGCAACCATTGTCGATTGTCAAAAAAACCCATCTGGTTCACTAATGTCCTTTAGGGACGGAAATCTTAAAAAGTTTATTTATTAGTCACAAGTAAGGCTTATATTAACACTGCAATGAAGTTACTGTGAAATGCCCCTGTCCGGCACCTGTCCGGGTCAATGCACCTAACCAGCACGTCTTTCAGACTGTGGGAGGAAACCGGAGCAACTGGAGGAAACCCACGGGGAGAACGTGCAGACTCCACACGGACAGTGACCCAAGCCGGGAATCGAACCCCTGTCCCTGGCGCTGTGAGGCAGCACTGTGCTACCGTGCCGCCCTTACCCGGTCTGGCCTACATGTGACTCCAGAGCCACAGCAATGTGGTTGACTCTCAACTGCCCTCTGAAATGGCCTAGTTGTTCAAGAAGGCAGCTCCCCATCACCTTCTCAAGGGCAACTAGGGATGGGCAATAAATGCTGGCCTAGCCAGCGACGCTCATGTCCCACGAGTGATCAATAAAAATGATGAGGCCTCACTAAGGCTCTATGTAAGACATACTTACTTCTGTACTCAAATCTCTTCACAATGAAGGGCCAACATACCAGTTGCTTGCTGCACCTGCGTGCTGGCTTTTAGAAGTTGTTTTTCAACTCTATTAACAACTCTCCTGATATTTGAATGGCCAGAAAACCTTAAAACCATTAATCGGGGGCCATAAATAACTCAAAATGGAACGAATTGTTTACCCATGACTCTTTGGAGCAGATTGCTAATCCTCTGATTCTCACATGATCGACCACCCAGTTTGTGGGTGGGATTTCTAGAAATTTCTACAACGTAAATCCGACACCATAGGAGTGGTTTTGTTTGCAATAAAAGTCTGTCTTTTGCACTTCCTTCAGCTTACGGAACGGAGCCATGGGTAATCGAGGCTAATACTGATTCTAATCATTTTTTATCAACAGGAAATGTAAGATTGCTCTTTATCATTTCTTTCTTTATCCTTTGGGGAGGCGATGGCCCAGTGGTATTATCACTGGACGATTAATCCAGAAACTTAGCTAATGTTCTGGGGACCCGGGTTTGAATCCTGCCACGGCAGCTGGTGGAATTTGAATTCAATGATAAACATCTGGAATTAAGAATCGATTTATGACCCATTGTCGATTGTCAGAAAAACCCATCTGGTTCACTAATGTCCTTTAGGGAAGGAAATCTGCCGTCCTTACCCGGTCTGGCCTACTTGTGACTCCAGAGCCACAGCAATGTGGTTGATTCTCGACTGCCCATGGACATGGTTTGGCAAGCCACTCAGTTCAAGGGCAACTAGGGATGGGCAGTAAATGCTGACCCATGTCCACGAATGAATTTTAAAAAATTCGGGTGGCACGGTGCCACAGTGGTTAGCACTGCTGCCTCACAGTGCCAGGGACGCAGGTTCAATTCCAGCCTCGGGTCACTGTCTGTGCGGAGTTTGCACATTCTCCCCGTGTCTGCGTGGGTTTCTTCTGGGTGCTCCGGTTTCCTCCCACAGTCCAGAGATATGTGGTTTAGGTGGATTTGTCATGCTAAATTGCTCCTTAGGGTCAGGGTGGCTAGCAGGGTTATGAGGATAGGGGCTGGGTGGGATTGTGGTCGGTACAGACGCAATGGGCCGAATGGCCTCCTTCTGCACTGTAGGGATTCTATTATTCAGTGATACTGATGACCATGAAACCATTGTCGGAGAAACCCATCTGGTTCACTAATGTTCTTTAGGGAAGGAAATCTGCTGTCCTTACCTGGTCTGGCCTACATGTGACTCCAGAGCCACAGCAATGTGGTTGACTCTCAACTGCCCTCTGAAATGGCCTAGCGAGCCACTCAGTTCGAGGGCAATTTAGGGATGAACAGTAGATGGTGGCCCAGCCAGTGACACCCATGTCCCACGAATGAATTAAAAAAGAATGCGGGTAAGATTCTATTTACTGTCTGTCCCTAGAGCCACAGGGAAAATGGTGGCGAGATTTCCTCCCAGCGTGCTTCAGGGCTTGTGGCAATATCACAGTGCTGATAAGTAGGGAATTCTGAGAGTTTGACCCAGTGACGGAGGAGGAAAAGCGATGCACACTGGGGACAGGTCCGAGGGGGGTCATTGAAGAGGATGGTGGATAGCACTTGTCCTATTGGGTGTTGGAGTTCACAGTGGAGGCAGGTGATGTTGAAGTAAGTCCAGAAGAATTGCTGCATTCTATCCTGCGGATAATACGTCAATAAGGGGAGGTGATGGTCTAGTGGTATTATCGCTAGACTATTAATCCAGAAACTTAGCTAATGTTCTGGGGACCCAGGTTCGAATCCCGCCACGGCAGATGGTGGAATTTGAATTCAATAAAAAAAACAATTTGGAATTAAGAATCTACTGATGACCGTGAAACCATTGTCAGAAAAGCCCATCTGTTTCACTAATGTCCTTTAGGGAAGGAAATCTGCCGTCCTTACCCGGTCTGGCCTACATGTGACTCCAGAGCCACAGCAATGTGGTTGACTCTCAACTACTCTCAGACAACAAGGAATGGGCAATAAATGCTGGCCCAGCCAGCGACGTCCATGACTCACGAATGAATAATAAAATATAAGTGGAGGGTGAGGAGTAGGATGGGATTGCGGCCGTAGATTACAGTCATGTAGTGATGTCATGTCTTCCGACTATGTATTAGATCTCTTTTTGGCTCAGAAATATCACATATCACACGCCAACTTGATCAAACTTCCATTGTGTGTTGCATTCCACAGTAACCCACATGTTAGCCAGAGCATGAGTTTATCAAAGAGGAGGTGATGGCCTAGTGGTATTATCACTAGACTATTAATCTAGAAACTCAGCAATTATTCTGGGGACCCGGGTTCGAATCCCGCCACGGCAGATGGTGGAATTTGGATTCAATAAAAAAATATCTGGAATTAAGAATCTACTGATGACCATGAAACCATTGTCGGAAAAATCCACCTGGTTCACTAATGTCCTTTGGGGAAGGAAATCTGCCGTCCTTACCCGGTCTGGCCTACATGTGACTCCAGAGCCACAGTGCTTGACTCTCAACTGCCTTCCAAGGGCAACTAGGATTGATCAATAAATGCTACCCAATCAGCGACAGACATCCTTGCCCCACGAATGAATTAAAAAAAGAGTAAGTGGGAGATATTAGGAAGCGTGACCAATCACTTGGACAGATGCGGGATGCAAAGTGAGTCCAACGGGAAGCAAATCGGAAAGGTGGAAAAACTTAGAGTGGGATTTTCCCAAAGTTTACGGTCGTTTGCCAGCTTTCCAAATTTTCCTGTCACGTCCGCAATGATTCCTGCTGCGGGTGGGATTGCTAGATCCCAGCTTGAGATAGGGATTCACAGGAAGTCTGCTGGCACAGTTAGTGTCCCTGCCTCTGACCAGAAGGCCCGTGTTCGAGTCCCACTCCAGGGCTTGACGGCCGAGGAAGGTGCGTTCACAATGCGGCCAAACAGGTAGAGCGTCAACCTGCAAAATCCTTCCAAACACGCCAATGGTTGGCGGTAAGAGTGGGAGAGACTCCTAGTCAGTCACGCTTGATGTGGAGTGGTGCCCTCTCAAGCTACCGTCCTTTCCAATTACCCCCTCGGACCTGTCCTGAATGTGCATCGCTGTTCCTTCTCCGTCACTGGGTCAAACTCTCAGAATTCCCTACCTATCAGCACTGTGATATCGTCACAAGCCCTGGAGCACTTTGTGAAGAAAAGCCTCCACCATCTTCACTGGGGATCTCGGGACACAGTAAGAAGTCTCACAACACCAGGTTAAAGTCCAACAGGTTTATTTGGTAGCAAACACCATAAGCTTTCGGAGCGCTGCCCCTTCGTCAGATGGAGTGGAAATCTGCTCTCAAACAATGCACAGAGACACAAAATCAAGTTACAGAATACTGATTAGAATGCGAATCCCTACAGCCAGCCAGGTCTTAAAGATGAGATGTGTATTGTCTGTGTTATAGGATGACCTGAGTGGGTTCGTGATCCGTAGTCCTTTCGGTATCTTGTCTGCTTTCTTGCATGTTTGTAGAAACTTGATGTCTGTGTCGATATGCGCGATCTTCTTGGAGATCCCCTCCACTTGGGGCTTATGGTGTTTATGGTATTTGCTACCAAATAAACCTGTTGGACTTTAACCTGGTGTTGTTAAACTTCTTACTGTGTTCACCCCAGTCCAACGCCGGCAACTCCACATCATGATTTTGATACAGACAGCAAATAGAGACTGGCCCGCATTTTTTTAAAAATTCATTTGTGGGACACGGGCGTCGCTGGCTGGGCCAGCATTTATTGCCCATCCCTAGCTGCCCTAGAACTGGGTATCTCGCTAGGCCATTTCAGAGGGCAGTTGAGAGTCAACCACATTGCTGTGGCTCTGGAGTCACATGTAGGCGACAGACTAGTGACCTTATCCGAGAATTATTAGCCATGGAAAGTCTGCCTTAGTGTGTCACTAGGTGCAGGATGAAAGAAGATAGAGAGGTTGAACTGCACGGAACCCAAGGTAGTGGCAGTGATGGTCGACAGTAGGGGAGTGAAGGGATGCGCAGGATGCGGAGCAGTGCACAACATGGAGAGTTGAGCATTGGGTCTGGTTGTAGAACTGGAAACTTCGACGGAGATCGGCAGGGGGTGAGGCTACGGATGGATTGAAAGAAGTGGATGAGACGGCAAGCCAACGTGGGCCGGTAAGGATTGGAGCGATGGGGCTTTCCCAAATCCTGCCAGCCCGGGAAAACTATTTTCCTCAAGTGACCTGCGACCACCGTTAGCGCGTTTCCAAACGGTGGGAATTCACGCGCGGTTCGCCAGGGATTGGCCTGAGCTGTCACACACATCAAAGTGAGATTTCTCCTGTTGGATGTGGTATCTGAGAGGGAGAGTGCGCGGCAGAAGTCCTGGAGAAACCTCTGGCAGGGAGGTCAGAGGTCAGGCTTCCTGTCCAGCTCAGAAGCAAGGGGATGGAGTTTACGCTCTCCCCTCCTGTTGGGTTTTAAGGTGTGGGTTGGGGGGATGGCATTCACATTGAAGTGGAAATGACTAGGGTTGGGAAGCATTTTCTGATCAGGGCCAGTGTGATCTCCTGGACTCGTTTCGATCGCCACAGGGGGTCGGAGAGGAATTTCCCAGATTTTCTTTTCCCCATATTGGCCCTGGGGTTTTCACTCTGGGTTTTCGCCTCTCCCTGGAGATCACATGGTCTGGAATGGGGGGGTGGGGGTGAGTTAATAGGTTGTGATGAACAAAGCATCGTAGCTGTGAGGGACAGCTCGGTGGATAGGATATTAGGATGTAGATAGGCTGGAAAATTGGGCGGGGATCCTGGATTCAGGATTCAATCCTGGACCGGGGAGCGGCGCGGGCTTGGAGGGCCGAAGGGCCTGTTCCTGTGCTGTATTGTTCTTTGTTGTTCTTTGTTGTTGTTGATTGGTGGAGCAGACTCGATGGGCCGAATGGCCTAACTTCTGCTCCTATGTCTTATGGACTGGGTGGCCATCATGGCACTTTCCTGCCCATCTCAGAACAGTCTCTTGGCCTCCTTCCGCACTGTAGGTATTCGATGAAATCCTACTCCAGAATCCTACTCCAGGAAAAGGCAAGTTAGCTGGTCACGTAGCGCACCGCTGTTTGTGGGATCTTGCTGTGCGCATCTACGGCGGTCGCCACCAGTGAGCGCATCTCAAAAGCACTTCACGGGTTCTGGGGACGAGGGAACATCCTGAACTCTTGAAAGGCGCTCTGTCACTGAACCTCTGCACATTCCTGTATTATTAATGTGGGTTAATAAGAGACTCCTGTGGTTAAATGGGATAATTATGAAGAGGTTTATCAGCCGCAAACTGATTAATCGGCAGCCATTGCTCAGAGCTGGCATCCGATCAATGATTTAGGTGAGGCACACCCTCGACTCTCGTTTCAGATGCAGCTGTAACTGGCCACTATTATTCAATGAGATCGCTGGATACCACTTTCCACTTCGATCGGCCCCCGATTTCTTTTTATCTGAAGAGTTTTCGCATTAATGAAGGGCCAGGATAATTGTGTTGTGATGAAGGATAAAGAGAGGTTACAATAGAACAGCAGGTTCTCTCTCCACTACAGGCAGAGGTGAATCTGCAGCGCTGCGGGATGTAAGGAAGTGTATCGGATCCAGGTTTCGGAAGGTCAGCACACAAGGTCACCGTGTTGGAACGGTAATGCAGTTTGTCAGGCTGAATCAGTTCACCAGAAGGAGATAGATCTTACAGTTTATTATTGACCCAAAGCAAAGAAAGCAACATTTCCAATTTTAGCAGATGAACACATGTGGAGGCCATTCGGCCCTTCATCGGCTCTCCAAACCAGCGTCATGGCTTAGTGCCATTCCTCTGCCTTTTTTCCCCCCGTATCGCTGCACATTCTCTCCATTCAAGTGGGCGGCATGGTGGCACAGTGGTTACCACTCCGCGCAGACGGTGACCCAAACCGGGAATCGAACCCGGTTCCAGGCCCGGTGAGGCAGCAGTGCTAACCGCTGCGCCCATTGATCCCGTAAAAGACGTCAATCCATCAAAGCGAGCACTCCACTTCAGCCGGCGGAAGCAGACTTTTCCTGAGCTGTTTCAACAGTGAGCCTCAGCCGAGCATTCACACAACCTGGCCGTCCAACAGCTGCTTGGCCCATCTGTTTCTGTTGATAATGTGGCCTGACTGCGGCGAAAATCTGACCCATTGAATAAAAAGCATTTCTCCTCATTTTCCCCAGGGTTTTGTTCACTCACCAATGACCTTAGACCTGTCGGTGTCTCCTGGTTACCAAACATCCAACCAGTTTCTCCTTATTTACGCAATCAAAACCCTTCCTAATTTTGGACATCTTAATTTCTTTGCCCGACAGGGAGCAATGAATGCTTCTATCATCTCCCTCATCTCTAATATTCTAGCGTAGAACTTTCATTGGCCTCCAAACTTCATGACAAATCGATTAGGTTTGGGAAGAACCGTAGACAGAATCACACAAAATGCAGATACAACATCAAAAATATGGAACGGAGTTTACTGCCCCCCTGGGGCCTCCTTTCCACCTTGAATGTGCAGAGCGATATACATGTAATCTGTAATCTCATACATAATTATGTAAACCACAATGCCTAGCTTTTAAACTTTTTGATGCAATCACTTTCACAGTTTGGACTGTATTAATGCAGTGATTATGTTACTGGACTAACAATTGAATAGGTCTTGACTAATTCAGAGCATGGGTCCAAATCGCACCATTGCTTGTTGGAGAATTTCGTTTCATTTTTAACTTCTAAAGCAATTTGGAACTGAAGCAAAGTTAACATGAGGAAGATATTTGTTCATGCTATAATGGGTTGTCACGATCGGGGATGGATGGGACGGCACGGTGGCACAGTGGTTAGCACTGCTGCCTCACAGCGCCAGGGACCTGGGTTCGATTCCCGGCTTGGGTCACTGTCTGTGTGGAGTTTGCACGTTCTGCCTGGGGGGTTCCCTCCTGGTGCTCTGGTTTCTTCCCACAGTCCAAAGATGTGCAGGTTAGGTGGGATTGGCCATGCTAAATTGTCCCTTAGTGTCAGGGGGATTAGCAGAGTAAATATGTGAGGTTACGGGAATAGGGCCTGGGTGGGATTGTGGTCGGTGCAGACTCAATGGGCCAAATGGCCTCCTTCTGCACTGTAGGGATTCTATGATTCTCTAAAAGTGGGGTAGGAGTGGGGTCATTCTTTAGATAAATTGGATAAATATGTGAAGGAGGCCATGTGACCTATTGTGTCTATGCCGACTCTCAGAAAGAGCATCCCACCCAGGCCCTTCCTTTCCCCCTATCCCCGTAACCCAATCACTTACCATGGTCAATCATAGAATCCCTACAGTATAGAAGGAGGCCATTCAGCCCATCGAGTCTGCGCCAACTGACTGACAGAGTATCTTGCCCAGACCCTATTGCCCACCATATCCCCATAACACCACACATTTACCATGGCCAATCCACCTCACCTACTTACCTTTGGACACTAAGGGGCAATTTAGCATGGCCAATCCACCCAACCTGCACATCTTTGGACACTAAGGGGCAATTTAGCATGGCCAATCCACCTAACTTACACACGTTTGGACACCAAGGGGCAATTTTGCATGGCCAATCCACGCAACCCGTACATCTTTGGACACTAAAGGGCAATTTTGCATGGCCAATCCATCTAACCTGTGCATCTTTGGACACTAAGGGGCAATTTAGTATGGTCAATCCCCCTAACTAGCACATCTTTGGACACTGTGGGCAATTTAGCATGACCAACCCACCCAACTAACACACCTTTGGACACTAAGAGGCAATTTAGCATGGCCAATGCACCATTCTGCAGATCTTTAGACACTTAGGGGCAACTTAGCATGGCTAATCCACCCACCTTACACACCTTTGGACACTAAGGGGCAATTTAGCATGGCCAATCCACCTAACCTACACAGCTTTGGACACTATGGGGCAATTTAGCATGGCCAATCCACCTAACCTACACACCTTTGGACACTACGGGGCAATTTAGCATGGCCAATCCATCTAACCTGCACATCTTCAGACACTAAGGGGCAATTCAGCATGGCCAATCCACCTAACCTACACACCTTTGGACACTACAGGGAAATTTAGCATGGCCAATCCATCTAACCTGCACATCTTCGGACACTAAGGGGCAATTTAGCATGGCCAATCCACCCAACGTACACACCTTTGGATACAATGGGGCACTTTAGTATGGCCAATTGACCTAAGCTACACACCTTTGGACTGTCTGCAGGATACAGTTGCAGGGCTAAGGGAAACAATTAGCTAGATCTTTCAAAGATCTAGCACAGACACAGAATAATACCCCCTGTGCGGTATTATTCTGTGATTCCAGCTCCCTACCAACACTAATCAACACGAGTCCATCAATCATTTCCAGCATTACCACGGTCACCTCAATTCAACAACACCTCATTGGCTCGGAAGTGCTTTGGGACATCATGGGGTCACACCAGATTTTCATTCTTTCCTATTTAATGCAGTTGGCAACATCATTCCCTTAAAGCTTAATCCATGCAGACACTGATTTGTACCTCGTCATAAAACGCGCCAAATATTGTTGAAACTGTGTGGCCATTTATTATCCCGTCAACAGGTCAGATCAGCCAACAAAATTACATTTAATTCTGCTGAACTTTATGACCACTTAGAGTCCTCTTAATGCTTGGCTTACACATTGCGTTCCCCTGGAAACGTCAGTACTTTGAACAGCAGTTTTACCGTGTTCCGACTCAAGATTAAACCTGTTGAGGATTGTGGTCGTTCTTTCTGTTTGTGTCTTAAGCACGTGCTTCGAGACATAGAATCATAGAATCCTTGCAGTACAGAAAGAGGCCATTCGGCCCATCGAGACAACAATCCCAGGCCCTATCTCCGTAACCCCACGTATTTACCCTGCTAATCCCCCCCGACACTAACGGGCAAGTGAGCATGGCCAATCCACCTAACCTGCACATCTGAAGTCATGGACTTCAGGAAGCGCAGTGGAAGGCATGGCCCTGTCTACATCAATGGCGATGAAGTGGGAATGGTCGAGAGCTCCAAGCTTTTAGGTGTCCAGATCACCAATAACCTGTCCTGGTCCCTCCACGCCAACACTATAGCTAGGAAAGCCCACCAACACCTCTACTTTCTCAGGAGACTAAGGAAATTCAGCATGTCCACTACAACTCTCACCAACTTCTACACAGATGCACAGATAGAAAGCATTCTTCCTGGTTGTATCACAGCTTGGTATGGCTCGTGCTCTGTCCAGAGAAACCACTGGTAGTTTTCTCTCCAGATCTAGCTACACTCTGCCAAAAAAAAATCAAGACATGTTTCACGCCATCTTGCAAGGGGGGTCCGGGGCCTTAACACGCCAGCAAAGCCTTGCGGCACGGTAGCACAGTGGTTAGCACTGCTGCTTCACAGCTCCAGGGTCCCGGGTTCGATTCCCGGCTCGGGTCACTGTCTGTGTGGAGTTTGCACATTCTCCTCGTGTCTGCGTGGGTTTACTCCGGGTGCTCCGGTTTCCTCCCACAGTCCAAAGATGTGCGGGTTAGGTTGATTGGCCAGGTTAAAAATTGCCCCTTAGAGTCCTGGAATGTGTAGGTTAGAGGGATTAGCGGGTAAATATGTGGGGGTAGGGCCTGGGTGGGATTGTGGTCGGTGCAGACTCGATGGGCCGAATGGCCTCCTTCTGCACTGTCGGGTTTCTATGATTCTATGACTCTAGATGGAGATTGGGGCGGCATCTTTAAAGGGGGACCCCAATCGCAACAGCAATAAATTTCCCCTCCAGTCCCCATGGAGGTCTCAAGGGCTCCCCTCCCCACCTTCGATTAGAGTTGGAACTTGTCTTTCCCTCCCCTCCACCCCACCAGCCGCCACCTGCTCTTCCCTCTACTCCTGGCCACCATTTGATTGATTTGATTTGATTTATTATTGTCACATGTATTAACATACAGTGAAAAGTATTGTTTCTTGCGCGCTAAACAGACAAAGCATACTGTTCATAGAGGAGGAAAGGAGAGGGTGCAGAATGTAGCGTTACGGTAATAGCTAGGGTGTAGAGAAAGGTCAACTTAATGAAAGATAAGTCCATTCAAAAGTCTGATGGCAGCAGGGAAGAAGCTGTTCTTGAGTCAGTTGGTACGTGACCTCAGACTTTTGTATCTTTTTCCTGATGGAAGAAGGTGGAAGAGAGAATGTCCGGGGTGCGTGGGGTCCTTAATTATGCTGGCTGCTTTTCCGAGGCAGCGGGAAGTGTAGACAGAGTCAATGGATGGGAGGCTGGTTTGCGTGATGGATTGGGCTACATTCATGACCTTTTGTAGTTTCTTGTGGTCTTGGGCAGAGCAGGAGCCATACCAAGCTGTGATACAACCAGAAAGAATGCTTTCTATGGTGCATTTGTAAACGTTGGCGAGAGTCGTAGCTGACAAGCCAAATTTCCTTAGTCTTCTGAGAAAGTAGAGGTGTTGGTGGGCTTTCTTAACTATAGTGTCAGCATGGGGAGATCAGGACAGGTTGTTGGTGATCTGGACACCTAAAAACTTGAAGCTCTCTCTCGACCCTTTCTACTTCGTCCCCATTGATGTAGGCAGGAGCATGTTATCCTTTACGCTTCCTGAAGTCGATGACAATCTCCTTCGTTTTGTGGACATTGAGGGAGAGATTATTGTTGCCGCACCAGTTCACCAGATTCTCTATCTCATTCCTGTACTCTGTCGCGTCATTGTTTGAGATCCGACCCACTACGGTGGTGTCGTCAGCAAACTTGAAAATCGAATTGGAGGGGAATTTGGCCGCACAGTCACAGGTGTATAAGGAGTATAGTAGGGGGCTGAGAACACAGCCTTGTGGGACACTGGTGTTGAGGATTATCGTGGACATCTAAATTTAAATGAGTCTCCCATCACCTTTAAATGAGTCTCCCCCTCCTCCCCTATCCCCCATGAGGCTCCCGCTGGGACCTGACCCTTGGCATGAGTTGGCATTGCCAGGTTGGCATGGGCTTGGGGGTGCCTACCTGGCAGTGCCAACCTGTGCCAAGGGGCAGTGCCAAGGGGCAATGCCAGGTCACTGCTTTGGCCATGTCCCTCAGGCTATACTTATCATTGCGCCCCCCAGGGGATCCCCACGGCAGGTTCACAGTGCCAGGGATCCAGGTTCAATTCCGGCCTCGGGTGACTGTCTGTGTGGAGTTTGCACGTTCTCCCCGTATCTGCGTGGGTTTCCTCCGGATGCTCCGGGTGCTCCAGTTTCCTCCCACAGTCCAAAGGTGTGTGGGTTAGGTTGATTGGCCATGCTAAATTGCCATTTGGTATCAGAGGGATTAGTAGGGTACGTATGTGGGGTTATGGGGATAGGGCCTGGGTGGGATTGTGGTCAGTGCAGACTCGATGGGCCGAATGGCCTCCTTCTGCACTGTCGGGATTCTCTGATATGACACTATATTAAGTTGATCTTTCTCTACACCCTAGCTATGACTCGAAAACTATGTACTGCACCCCCTCCTTACCTTCTCCTCTATGGATCATGGAAACCTACACTACAGAAGGAGGCCATTCAGCCCATCAAGTCTGCACCGACCACAAACCCACCCAGGCCCGATCCCCACAACCCCATGCATTTACCCTAGCTAGTCCCCTGATACTAGGGGGCAATTTAGCACGGCCAATCCACCTGACTCGCACATCTTTTAATTGTGGGAGGAAACCGGAGCACCCGGAGGAAACTCACGCAGACACGGGGAGAACGTACAAACTCCACACAGACAGTGACCCAAGCCGGGAATCAAACCCAGGTCCCTGGTGCTGTGAGGCAGCAGCGCTAACCACTGTGCCGCCCAGATGAAGGGTATGCTTTGTCTGTATCGCGTGCAGGAAACAATACTTTTCACTGTATCCCAATATATGTGACAATAATAAATCAAAAGTCCTGGCATGGGACTCGAACCCAGAGCTTCTGGCTCAGAGGCAGGGATGCTACCTCACTGTGCCACAAGACAACTGCGTTCACTTGGACGCTCTACCCTTATTCTTAACTAACAAATCAGAGCCATAAAATATTACAGGAGGATAAATCAGGGCTATTTGCTGACAATTCGGACATCTGTTTGTTCATGTTCCTAAGGGAATGCATCCATTTTGAATGAAAATATTTCTCCATGGATATTTTAAGCCTTGTCGAATTTATATCCCATTGCAATGTAAACTCCAGTGACATGCACAACAATATTTCTGTATGGAATTTACTCCCTTCCAATAATTTACAAACTCCAATCTGTGCTGTCGTTAAGTGTTCCACACTTTAAAAAAAACTTAAATCCCACTGACAAGTACCACACAGCCAGGCATTAGAAGGTGCTTCCTTGCTAACATGACTCATTCAATCGAATAACCATGATGGAAGCTGATGTCTTGTTAATATCAATCAATGTTCAAAAACCTCAGGCCAGGCCTACACCACAATCCCTCAATCCGCAGCATTTATAATACATTAACATAGAAACATAGAAGATAGGAGCAGGAGGAGGCCATTCGGCCCTTCGAGCCTGCTCCGCCATTCATCACGATCATGGCTGATCGTCCAACTCAATAGCCTAATCCTGCTTTCCCCCCATAACCTTTGATCCCATTCGCCCCAAGTGCTATATCCAGCCACCTCTTGAATACATTCAATGTTTTGGCATCAACTACTTCCTGTGGTAATGAATTCCACGGGCTCACCACTCTTTGGGTGAAGAAATGTCACCTCATCTCCGTCCTAAATGGTCTACCCCGAATCCTCAGACCCCTGGTTCTGGACTCCCCCACCATCGGGAACATCCTCCCTGCACCTACCCTGTCTAGTCCTGTTAGAATTTTATAAGTCTCTATGAGATCCCCCCTCGTTCGTCTGAACTCCAGCGAAAACAATCCCAACCGAGTCAATCTCTCCTCATACATCAGTCCCGCCATCCCTGGAATCAGCCTGGTAAACCTTCGCTGCACTCCCTCAAGAGCAAGAACATCCTTCCTCAGAAAAGGAAACCAAAACTACACACAATATTCTAGCTGTGGCCTCACCAAGGCCCTGTATAATTGCAACAACACATCCCTGCTCCTGTACTCGAAACCTCTCGCAATGAAGGCCAACATGCCACTTACAGTAAAGGGATTCTGTAGGGAATCTACCCCAGAGCCTTACTGCTGTAGTAAACCCTGCAAGGTTAGAGGCACAAGCTATTTGGCCTTTATATCACCTGAAAACTCATCGAAGGGTGTTACTTCATAAATAAGCTCTCATTGGTAATGCATAGCAGCTCCAGTTTGATTTCAGTTGCAATGAGACAGAATAAGAAACTTCCCCCTGTGGTTACTGAGCTGCATGATAATGGGGCAGCACGGTGGCACAGTGGTTAGCACTGCTGCCTCACAGCGCCAGGCACCTGTGTTCAATTCCTGGCTCAGGTCACTGTCAGGGTGGAGTCTGCACGTTCTCCCCGTGTCTGCGTGGGTTTCCTCCGGGTGCTCTGGTTTCCTCCCACTACGGGTTAGGTTGATTGGCCGTGCTAAATTGACTCTTGGTATCAGGGGGACTAGCAGAGTAAATACATGGGGTTATGGTGATAGGGCCTGGGTGGGATTGTTGGTGCAGGCTCGATGGGCCAAATGGCCTCCTTCTGCACTGTAGGGATTCTATGATTCTATTCAAAATAATCATGGTCGAAAGCTTCAAGTTTTTAGGTGTCCAGATCACCAACAATCTGTCCTGGTCCCCCCATGCCGACACTATAGTTAAGAAAGCCCACCACTTTCTCAGGAGGGGAAGGAAATTTAGCATGTCAGCTACGACTCTCACCAACCTTTACAGATGCACCATAGAAAGAATTCTTTCTGGTTGTATCACAGCTTGGTCTGGCTCCTGCTCTGCCCAAGACCACAAAAAACTACAAAGGGTTGTGAACGTAGCCCAATCCATCACTCAAATCAGCCTCCCATCCATTGACTCTGTCTACACTTCCCGCTGCCTTGGAAAAGCAGCCAGCATAATCAAGGACCCCATGCACCCCGGACATTCTCTCTTCCACCTTCTTCCGTCGGGAAATAGATACAAAAGTCTGAGGTCACGCACCAACCGACTCAAGAACAGCTTCTTCCCTGCTGCTGTCAGACTTTTGAATGGACCTACCTCGCACTAAGTTGATCTTTCTCTACACCCTCGCTGTAACACCACATTCTGCACTCCTTTCCTTCTCTATGAACGGTATGCTTTGTCTGTACAGTGCACAAGAAACAATACTTTTCACTCTATGCTAATACATGTGGCAATAATAAATCAAATCAAAGGTGTCTGGAACACTCTGCCTGAGTGGTGGTGGAGGCAGATACGATAGGGTCGTTTAAGGGGCTTTTAGATAAGCACTTGAATATGCGAGGAATAGAGGGATATGGACCAAGGGCAGGCAGAAGGGATCAGTTTAATTTGGCATCATGTTCGGCACAACCTCGTGGGCCGAAGGGCCTGTTCCTGAGCTGTTGAGCTTTGACAGAGGGTCATCTGGACTCGAAACGTCAGTTCTTTTCTCTCCTTACAGAGGCTGCCAGACCTGCTGAGATTTTCCAGAATTTTCTCTTTGGTTCCTGTGCTGTATTGTTCAGAGAGGGAGAATGAATTTTAAATGGTTTTGCCAATAGCATTTCCTGTCAGACCAATGCTCCCTTCCCCGTTGGATCTTTTAGTCACGTTTTCTGTCATTCCCCGCCACCTTTTGTCATTGTCAATTCCGAGCGGCCCAGGTTTATCGTACTGCTTACAATTGGCTTATTCTCATCCCGTGATTGAATTCCACCTCTTGCCCCAATCGTCCCCTCCCCTTTCTCACTGCAGCAACAGAACATGGAAAAGGGCATTAAACAGATGGAAAAGAATTGGATAGCCCTGGGCTGGGTATTAATAAAGGGAATGTTGGGACATTTTAAACTGTGCCGTGGATTCAACTCTCTCCCACCCCGGATGTAACGTCAACTCAAAATAGGCTGCAGGAAGAAGTTAGAAAGGAAAAAAAATGACTCATAGTCCTGTAGCGCCTTTCTTGACCACAAGACTTTGCAATACCAGTTAAGTATCTTTGAAGTGTAGTCACTGTTGTAGCAACACTTAAACACGACAGCCAGATTGGACGTAGAAAGCTCCCACCAATATCATTGTGATAATGACCAGATAATCATTACGGGGATAGGGCCTGGATGGGATTGCTGTTGGCGCAGGCTCGATGGGCCAAATGGCCTCCTTCTGCACTGTCGGGTTTTCAATTCTATTCTCGAGTTTGTATCACATTTGCTTTTGAATGAATATATCACGGTGGCACAGTGGTTAGCGCTGCTGCCTCACAGCACCAGGGACCCAAGTTCAATTCTGGCCTCGGGTCACTGTCTGTGTGGAGTTTGCACGTTCTCCCCGTGTCTGCGTGGGTTTCCTCCGGGTGCTCCAGTTTCCTCCCACAGTCCAAAGATGTGCAGGTTATGTGGATTGGCCGTGCTAAATTGTCCCTTAGTGTCATAGGGTAAATATGTGGGGTTACGGGGATAGGACCTGAGTGGGATTGTGGTCGGTGCAGACTCGATGGGCCGAATGGCCTCCTTCTGCACTGTAGGGATTCTATGACTTTCAGCTGTGACAATGCTTGATATAATTGATTGAAACACATAAGATCCTGAGAGGCCGTGACAGGGCAGCACGGTGGCACAGTGGTTAGCACTGCTGCCTCACAGCGCAGAGATCTGGGTTCGATTCCCGGCTTGGGTCACTGTCACTCTGTGGAGCTTGCACGTTCTCCTCGTGTCTGCGTGGGTTTCCTCCGGGTGCTCTGGTTTCCTCCCACAGTCCGAAAGACATGCCAGTTAGGTGGATTGGCCGTGCTAAATTGCCCCTTAGTGTCAGAGGGACTAGCAAGGTAAATACATGGGGTTACGGGGATAGGGCCTGGGTGAGATTGTTGTCGCTGCAGGCTCGTTGTGGGAGGCAGAATAACCTCCTTCTGCATTGTAGGGATTCTATGATAATCTGTTTTTGTTGATTGGAAAGTAGGAACAAAGGAATTAGGAACAGAAATTGGCAAATTCAACCCTTCGAGCCTCCTCCGCCATTCAATCAGATCATGGCTGATCTCTCCCTGGTCTCAAATCCACCTCCCCACCTGTTCCCCATATCCCTTTAACCCTCTTTTAAATTAGAAATATATCTATCTCCTTCTTGAACCATTCAATGATTCAGACTCCACCGCGCTATGGGGCAGCGAGTTCCACAAATTCACCCCCCTCTGCGAGAAGTAGTTCCTCCTCATCTCAGTTTTAAATCTACCATCTCCTACCGGGGGATATGGGCCAAATGCGGGCAACTGGGACGAGCTAGGAGGGCACCATGGTTGACATGGATCAGTTGGGCCGAAGGGCCTGTTTCCGTGCTGTGTTGCTCTGTGGCACTATGGGAGGGATTTTCCAGCCGCGCTCTCCCCAAATCCGGAAAATCCCGCCCGAGATCAACGGACCTTTCCATGGTCCGCCCCTCGCCCGCTCCGATTCCCGTGGTGGGCAGAATGGGAAAATTCGCCGCTAAGGCTCTTAACCTATACCTGTGACCTCTCGTTCCGGGTGGTCTCAACTCCATTTTCCTGTCTTACCTTCCCCCCACCCTCCCCATAACTGAGACCCCCTTGTCTGCCAAAAATCTATCCAATTCCACCTTGAATATATTCAATGATCCAGCCTCCACTGTTCTCTGGGCAAGAGAGTTCCACAGGCTCACAGCCCTGAGAGAAAACATTTCTCCTAATCTCCGTCTAAAAGGTGAGACCTCTTATTCTTAAACTGTGTCCGCTAGTTCTTGTCTCCCCCACGAGAGGAAACATTTTTCCTGTATTCTCCTTTGATGGAAGAGATACAATGGTCTTAATCATAGAATCCCTACAATGCAGAAGGAGGCCATTCAGCCCATCGAGTTTGCAACGACAACAACGCCATCCAGGCCCTATTCCCGTAACCCCATGTATTTACCCTAGCTAGTCTCCCTGACACTAAGGGGCAATTTAGCATGGCCAATCAACCTAATCTGCACATCTTTGGACTGTGGGAGGAAACCGGAGCACCCGGAGGAAACCCACGCAGACATGGGGAGAATGTGTAAACTCCACACAGACAGTGACCCGAGGCGGGAATCGAACCCGGGTCCCTGGCGCTGTGAGGCAGCAGCGCTAACCACTGTGCCACTGTGCTGCCCGTGTGTGTGTGTGTGTGCGTGTGTGAGTGTTTCTGCATATGCGTTTTTCTGTGTGTGCATGTTTGTGTGTGAGAGTGTGCATGTGGGTGCGTGTTTGTGTGTGTGTGTGTGAGAGAGTGTATGTGCGTGTTTGTGCGTGTGCGTGTTGTGTGTGTGTGTGTGTGAGAGAGTGTATGTGCGTGTTTGTGTTTGGGTGTGTGCGTGTTTGTGTGTGTGTGTGTGAGAGAGAGAGAGTGTATGTGCGTGTTTGTGTTTGTGCGTGTGCGTGTGTGCGTGTTTGTGTGTGTGCGTGTGCGTGTTTGTGTGAGCATGTTTGTGTGCGTGTGTGAGAGAGTGTATGTGCGTGTTTGTGTTTGTGCGTGTGTGCGTGTTTGTGTGTGTGCGTGTGCGTGTTTGTGTGAGCGTGTTTGTGTGCGTGTGGTTCCATATCATTTATAACCCCAAGGTGATTCCTTTCTGATTCTGACAGAGATCAGGGCTACAGCTTTGTGCATTTCAGAGCTCCAAAGAGGCTTGGGGGCGGGGGGGGGGGGGGGGGGGGGGAGTCGGGGAGAGGAAATGACCTTGTTTACCCTTCCTTGCTCTGCCTGTGGGGAGACCCTCCCCACCCCCACTGACGACGCGATACCCCAGCATGCCATTGGGAAAGGGAGAGGAGGCAGCTGCGATATATTCGTTTGGCCACGGCCTGCTTGGGTGTCCGTAACATCCCGGGGAGGTGGGGGAGGGGGGAGGGAGTCAATGGGTGATTGAGTTTAGCTCTGAGGCCCCCTCCCAAACCCCCCCTTTCAACTCTCCCCAGTGAAAGGTCTTGAGTTCAATCTGATTCGAGTGGTCAGCCGTTCCCCCAAGCCGTTCTGGGTTACAAAGCAGACGAATCGACTGAGATTCTCCCGCGGCCCCAGGAAGTGTTTGTTATGTTTCGACTTCCATCGTGATGATATCATCAGAGGCAAACCAATCTTGGCTCTGCTATCTGTTTATCTGCTGTTTATAGGTTAATGAGGCTCTGTCTGTCAATGTTACGATAATGACCATCTGCTAGATAAAAGCTGCCTCGACCTTTTTCATTGTTTGCACTGCATTTCACAGCCTTTCTTGCCTCAGCGTCAAAGCTCTGCCCTATAGCGTGCTGGGGCCCCACTTCAGATCCTTGCAGATTTACCATCTTTAATGCCCCAGGACCAATCGGCATTGCGATGTTACGATTCGGGGTAGACCATTTAGGTCGGAGGTGAGGAGACATTTCTTCACCCAGAGAGTGGTGAGCCTGTGGAATTCATTACCACAGGAAGTAGTCGATGCCAAAACATTGAATGTATTCAAGAGGCGGCTGGATACAGCACTTGGGGCGATTGGGATCAAGGATTAGGCTATTGAGTTGGACGATCAGCCATGATCGTGATGAATGGTGGAGCAGGCTCGAAGGGCCGAATGGCCTCCTGCTGCTCCTAGATTCTATGTTTCTATGGCCTCTGGCTTGGTGGGTAGCCTCCGATTCGGAAAGTTCAAGGTTCGAATCCCACCCCAGACTGTTCCCATTGTCAGAGGCTACAGAAGGATATAGATAGGCTGGAAATTTGGGCAAGGAAATGGCAGATGGAGTTCAATCCTGATAAATGCAAAGTGATGCATTTTGGTGGGAATAATGTAGGGAGGAGCTACACGATAAATGGAAGAACCATAAAGGGTGTAGAGACGCAGAGGGACCTGGGTGTGCAAGTCCACAGATCTTTGAAGGTGACGTCACAGGTGGAGAAGGTGGTGAAGAAGGCATATGGCATGCTTGCCTTTATAGGACGGGGCATAGAGTATAAGAGTTGGGGTCTGATGTTGCAGATGTATAGAACGTTGGTTCGGCTGCATTTGGAATACTGCGTCCAGTTCTGGTCGCCACACTACCAGAAGGACGTGGAGGCTTTGGAGAGAGTACAGAGGAGGTTTACCAGGATGTTGCCTGGTATGGAGGGGCTTGGTTATGAGGAGAGATTGGGGAAACTGGGGTTGTTCTCCTTGGAAAGACGGAGGATGAGGGGAGACTTAATAGAGGTGTATAAAATTATGAAAGGCATAGATAGGGTGAACGGTGGGAAGCTTTTCCCCGGGTCGGTGGTGACGTTCACGAGGGGTCATAGGTTCAAGGTGAAGGGGGGGAGGTTTAACACAGATATCAGAAGGACATATTTAACACAGAGGGTCGTGGGGGCCTGGAATGTGTTGCCGGGCAAGGTGGTGGAGGCGGACACACTGGGAACGTTTAAGACTTATCTAGACAGCTATATGAATGGAGTGGGAATGGAGGGATACAAAAGAGTGGTCTAGTTTGGACCAGGGAGCGGCGCGGGCTAATTGTTCCTTGTTTCTCGTTTCAAGGCTTCATTCTATGATCATCTTGCTGGTGCCAGTACAGAGCGAGACTGCGGATAGTTGGGAACCTGTCTCGGGGGCAGGGAATTCATATGGTGTTCGTGGAAGTGGAAATGACTAGGGTTGGGAAGCATTTTCCGATCAGGGCCATTGTGATCTCCTGGACTCGTTTCGATCGCCTCAGGGGGTCGGAGAGGAATTTCCCAGATTTTTTTTCCCCATATTGGCCCTGGGGTTTTTCACTCTGGGTTTTCGCCTCTCCCTGGAGATCACATGGTCTGGAATGGGGGGGTGGGGGTGAGTTAATAGGTTGTAATGAACAAAGCATCGTAGCTGTGAGGGACAGCTCGGTGGATAGGATCTTGGTATGTAGATAGGCTGGAAAATTGGGCGGGGATCCTGGATTCAGGATTCAATCCTGGACCGGGGAGCGGCGCGGGCTTGGAGGGCCGAAGGGCCTGTTCCTGTGCTGTATTGTTCTTTGTTCTTTGTTCTTTGAGCTGATATTGGGGCCCTGATTCTCCGATGTTGTGGATGGTACAGGACTGGCTGGAAAGGCAGGAGGGCCACACCTGTTCAGCCTGCCGGCAATCTGCGTACCAAACGGTGCAGAAGGAGGTTATTTGACCCGCTGGCCCGAGTAGTGTTAATGTACTGTTACAGTCATAGCGAGGGGTGCAGAGAAATAATTCACATACTCAAGGAATAAGGTTGATTTCATTGAATCATAGAATCCCTACAGGGCAGAAGGAAGCCATTTGGCCCATCGAGTCTGCACCGACCACAGTCCCACCCAGGCCCGATCCCATAACCCTACTTATTTACCCTACTAACCCATGGACACTAAGGGCCAATCCACCCGAACTGGCACATCTTTGGAGTGTGGGAGGTAACCGGAGGAAACCCATGCAGACGCAGGGAGAATGTGTGAACTCCACACGGACAGTGACCCAAGCCGGGAATTGAACCCGGTTCCCAGGCAGCAGTGCTAACCACTGTGCCGCGCATCAACTTAATATGAGATAGGTCCATTCAAAAGTCTGATGGTAGCAGGGAAGAAGCAGTTCTTGAGTCGGTTGGTACGTCACCTCAGGCTTTTGTATCTTTATCCCGACAGCAGAAAGTGGAAGAAAGAATGTCCGGGGTGCGTGGGGTCCTTAATTATGCTGGCTGCTTTGCCGAGGCAGTGGGAAGTGTAGACAGAGTCAATGGATGGGAGGCTGGTTTGAGTGATGGACTGGGCTTTATTCACAACCCTTTGTAGTTTCTTGTGGTCTTGACAGAGCAGGAGCCATACCAAGCTGTGATACAACCAGAAAGAATGCTTGCTGCGGTGCATCTATAAAAGTTAACAACTCCCTCGTATTTCTGATTAGTTTTGAGTGCGAGACGTGACGTCTCCAAATGCTAGTGGAGTTTTCCGTTCCCCGACTAGGAACAGGGTGCAATCAATAAGCGCGGGAAAGCTGCAGGGGAGGTCGGCTGAGAGGCACATCTAGAATGTTCAGGAGAGTTCATTGGCAATGCAGAAAGGAAAAAATGAAAGACAGGGTCATCTGGGAATAAAGGCCTTAGTTATAAGAACGGTTCACACTGTCAACTGAAACCTCGATGGAGCGACTTAATGGGCCTAAGCTGAAAGAAAGGAGAGACTGTGCTCCGTGCTGTAAAGGTTACGATATACCCGAGATGTTAATACAGTTGATGTACAATAATGGGCTTGCCATTGATTTTTACTGAGTGTTTGTGTTCTTCTCCTGTGAGTTAAAGTGCGTTTCGAACATAGGGTGTATATCTAAATGTTTGTTTTTTATACAAAGAACAAAGAACAATACAGCACAGGAACAGGCCCTTCGGCCCTCCAAGCCCACGCCGCTCCCTGGTCCAAACTAGACCATTCCTTTGTATCCCTCCATTCCCACTCCGTTCATGTGGCTATCTAGATAAGTCTTAAACGTTCCCAGTGTGTCTGCCTCCACCACCTTGCCCGGCAGCGCATTCCAGGCTCCCACCACCCTCTGTGTAAAATACGCCCTTCTGATATCCGTGTTAAACTTCCCCCCCCCCCCCCTCACCTTGAACCTGTGACCCCTCGTGAACGTCACCACCGACCTGGGAAAAAGCTTCCCACCGTTCACCCTATCTATGCCTTACATAATTTTATACACCTCTATTAGGTCACCCCTCATCCTCCGTCTTTCCAGTGAGAACAACCCCAGTTTACCCAATCTCTCCTCATAACTAAGTCCCTCCATACCAGGCAGCATCCTGGTGAACCTCCTCTGCACTCTCTCTAAAGCCTACCTTGCATTCACTGCTTCATTTTTTATTTATAAAATTTTTTAATATGGCTTTGATAAAATCTGGAGGGGGTCTTTGACAGAGTGGACGTGGAGAAGGCGTTTCCATTAGTAGGGGAGACTAGGATCAGGGGGCACAGCCTCAGAGTAAAGGTTCGACCCTTTAGATACAAGATGACGTGGAATTTCTCCAGCCAGAGGGTGGTGAATCTGTGGAATTCATTGCCACAGAGGAGGCCAGGTCATTGAGTGTCTTTAAGACAGAGATAGATAGGTTCTTGATTAATAAGGGGATCAGGGGTTATGGGGAAAAGGCAGGAGAATGGGGATGAGAAACATATCAGCCATGATTGAATGGTGGAGCAGACTCGATGGACCGAATGGTCTAATTCTGCTCCGATATCTTACGGTCGTAGGGATATGGAGAGGATGTCTTCTCTCGTGGGAGAATCCAGAACTAAGGGAGGTGGCCCATTTAATACAGAGATAGGGTGAATTTCTTTCTCTCAGAGGGTCGTGATGTTCATAGAAATCATCATAGAAACCCTACAGTACAGAAAGAGACCATTCGGCCCATCAAGTCTGCACCGACCACAATCCCACCCAGGCCCTACCCCCATATCCCTACATATTTTACCCTCTAATCCACGCATCTCAGGACACTAAGGGGCAATTTTAGCTTAGCCAATCAACCTAACCCGCACATCTTTGGACTGTGGGAGGAAACCGGAGCACCCGGAGGAAACCCACACAGACACGAGGAGAATGTGCAAACTCCACACAGACAGTGACCCAAGCAGGAATCGAACTCAGGTCCCTGGAGCTGTGAAGCAGCAGTGCTAACCACTGTGCTACCGTGCCGCCCTGTTCTGGAACTCTCTTCCTCAAAAGACAGTGGATGCACCTCTTCTGGGCAAATCAAAATGAACAAAGTCGGGGACAAAGCAAGAAGGGCAAATACCCGCCAAAAAAGGAAAGTGCCCAAAATAAAAGACAAAGCAGAAAGGAAACTTAAAACAATAAATCAAAATGTGATTAAAGAGGTCAATAATACACCCCTGTGGTACCCAATGAGCACGGAAGGCCTTGACAATGCCCTCGGACATCACACACTCCCTCTACTGGGACATCTAAATCTTTGAACATTTCTAAGGCAGAGGTGGATAGGTTCTTGGTGTGGTGGGGTGGGGGGGAGGCGTGGGGTGAAAGGTTACCGGGGAGAGGCGGGATGCAGATTTGAGGTTACTATCAAATCAGCCATTTTTAAAATTCATTCGTGGGACATGGGTGTCGCTGGCTGGGCCACCTTTTATTGCCCATCCCTAGTTGCCCTTGGAGGGCAGTTGAGAGTCAACCATATTGCTGTGGCTCCGGAGTCACATGTAGGCCAGACCGGGTAAGGACGGCAGATTTCCTTCCCTAAAGGACATTAGTGAACCAGATGGGTTTTTCCGACAATGGTTTCATGGTCATCAGTAGTTTCTTAATTCCAGATATTTTTTTATTGAATTCAAATTCCACCATCTGCCGTGGCGGGATTCGAACCCAGGACCGAATTAAGTTTGAAGTGTATTTATTAGTATCACTAGTAGGCTTACATTAACGCTGCAATGAAGTTACTATGAAAATCCCCTCGTCGCCGCACTCCGGCGCCTGTTCGGGTACACAGAGGGAGAATTTAGTATGGTCAATGCACCTAACCAGCATGTCTTTCGGACTGCGGGAGGAAATCCAAGCACCCGGAGGAAACCCACACAGACAAGAACAAAGAACAATACAGCACAGGAACAGGCCCTTCGGCCCTCCAAGCCCGCGCCGCTCCCTGGTCCAAACTAGACCATTCTTTTGTATCCCTCCATTCCCACTCCGTTCATGTGGCTATCTAGATAAGTCTTAAACGTTCCCAGTGTGTCTGCCTCCACCACCTTGCCTGGCAGCGCATTCCAGGCCTCCACCACCCTCTGTGTAAAATACGTCCTTCTGATATCCATGTTAAGTGGGGAGAACGTGCAGACTCCACACAGGCAAGCCGAGAATTGAACCTGGGTCCCTGGCTCTGTGAGGCAGCAGTGCTAACCACTGTGTCACCGTGCCGCCCTCTGAAGCTGAGTTTCTGGATTAATGATCTGGTGATAATACCACTACGCCATTGCCTCCCTTATTAAATGGTGGAGAAGGCTCATATACTGAATGGCCTACTCCTGCTCCATGTTCGTAAGTTCATAAGCCAAGTTACCCATGAGAAAGTGCTGGTGAGCCACCTTCTCAATTAAAGGCCCCACTGTCATCAGGAATTTTGAGTTTGTTTCTGGATCTCTCAATGATTAGCTATCTCTATCGTTGCCATGGTGATTCTACACTTGGGCCTCATCAGTGAGCCTGACCTAAGTATGCAGCTGGTGTCACCTGGCCTTCCATTACCCCACCATCGCTGACTGGGCCTTCAGCTGGGTAGATCCCAAACTCTGTACCACTCTGTAACCACTGTGCCACCGAGCCGCCATTTTACAATGAAGAGTCTAAGCCAATCCCTCTAATGTTAACCCAAACCACCCAACAGAAACGGGGCAGATGAGTGGTTAAAATGGGAATAAGTAGGGAGCTTGCAAGAAACTAACGGACTGGGAATTTTACTAATCAGCCGGATAGCTCCAATAGGGAAATCTCCCGGCTCACTGTATCCGCCTTGGAAAAAAGCCCCTCCACCCACTGGGTATTGAGAATTGCGGACGAGGGGAGGGTGGGGATTGGTGAGTGTTAGATACAATCGCAAACAAATCCTAGACTAGTTAGAAGGCCCACCTTGGTTCACTGGGACTACCTCCCAGTTGATTTTGGGCCCTCTAACCCTCACTCCTTGTACCCCTCAATCCCCCATGGCCCTTTACACTTCATATCATCTCACCCAAAATCCACTCTCAGCTGGAGTGCTGTGAAGGTAAAAGAAATACAGATTTCACTATACGGACTTGATAATTAAGAAAAATTCCATTCATGCAAACTTAGATTTTTTAAATCACAAATCTCTTATTAAAACGAACAAACCTCTATTCATACCTCACACCAAAGATAGCTAATCATTTAATAGCCTGTTTAAGCTGTCAATCAAACTACAAACTTAGTGCACCCCACCGAGATAATAGAAGCTTTTGGAAATCAGCCAAATATTCATAATATTCCTTAGGGAAATGTCAACAAATGAATGGCTAGAACAGAGTTTGTTAAACTGTAACTGACACCTGCAGCCTTGTTCCCCCCATTTTTAAAGGACTGGGGTTTTAAATAACTTCACTTTGTGATAGATTTTATCCATCCTTCATGAGTCTTCCTGGCTATTCCATAAACTTGTAACTTCTGTAAAAATTATTTTCATGCAATGTAGGTGTCACTGGCTGGGACAGCATTTGTTACATTTCCCCAGCTGCCCTTGAACTGAGGCAGTTGCTCAACCATTTCAGAGGGCAGTTTGAGAGTCCACCAACGCCTCTACTTTCTCAGGAGACTAAGGAAATTTGGAATATCAGCTACAACTCTCACCAACTTTTACTGATGTACCATAGAAAGCATTCTTTCTGGTTGTATCACAGCTTGGTATGGCTCCTGCTCTGCCCAAGACCGCAAAAAACTACAACGGGTCGTGAATGAAGCCCAACCCATTACTCCCACCAGCCTCCCATCCATTAACTCTGTCTACACTTCCCATTGCCTTGGAAAAGCAGCCAGCATAATTAAGGACCCCACGCACCCCGGACATTCTCTCTTCCATTGGGAAAAAGATACAAAAGTCTGAGGTCACGTACCAACCGACTCAAGAACAGCTTCTTCCCTGCTGCCATCGGACTTTTGAATGGACCTACCTCGCATTAAGTTGATCTTTCTCTACACCCTAGCTATGACTGTAACACTACATTCTGCACCCTCTCCTTTCCTTCTCTATGAACGGTATGCTTTGTCTGTATAGCACGGAAGAAACAATACTTTGCACTGTATACTATTACATGTGATAATAATAAATCAAATCAGATCAAATCAAATCAAAGAATCAAACATATTGCTGTGGCTCTGGAGTCACATGTAGGCCAGACTGGGTAAGGACGGCAGATTTCCTTCCCTAAAGGATATTAGTGAACCGGATGGGTTTTTACAACAACTGACAATGGTTTCAGTATCACTATTATTGATTTGATTTGATTTATTATTGTCACATTTATTAACATACAGTGTAAAGTATTGTTTCTTGCGCGCTATACAAAGCATACCGTTCATAGAAAGAAAGGAGGGGGTGCAGAATGTAGTAGAGTTTAAAAGAGTAAGAATGAAGTTTTAGAAGCATAGAATGAGAGTAAAAGATAGAATTAGAAGGTATGCTGATCACAGCTTGCAAGAAGTCACCTCGCTCCAACCTCACCTTAGTTTCAAGGCTTGTTTTAGTTCCAGATTTTATTAATTTGAAATTAAACTCCACAAGCTGGCACAGTGGGATTTGAACCCACGTCCCAGGTGTGTTAGCCTGAACCTCTGGCTTACTAGCCCAGTGACATTACCACTACACCGCCAACTCTCACAACTGCAGGTTAACTCCTTGGAAGCAGTCAAGTCTCTTTGAGACAACACTGAGGTCAAAGGTCTTCCTGATTTCCGACTTCCCCTTGTGTGAATCATGGCCCCTCCCCCGCCCCCCCCCCCCCCCCCCCCACCCTTTCTCCGACTGGCCAGTAAGAGGGATTCTATCGAAAATGGAGGCAGGGCTTCCCCATCAGGGTCCTATCCACCATTTTGGAACCTCTGGACGGCTCTGTAGAAGTCCAGATCATGGTGGACAGGTGTTCAGCTCTGGGATGAGATTCTAATGAGATCTGTTCTTCAATAATTGCCCCAGGGACTGTTTATTTTCTACCCTCAGACCCACCAGGGAGTTTTACACTCACCACAACATCCCCCGCCCAAAACTCTCCCAGTGAAGTGAAATCCGGGGATCCAGTGTCAACTATTGTCTGATAATGCTTCTGTGAAGCAACTCCAGATTTTTTTTTACATTAATGGCATGATTAAAAGCAGGGAGGCACGGTGGCACGGTGGTTAGCATTGCTGCCTCACAACGCCAGGGACCCGGGTTCAATTCCCAGCTTGGGTCACTGTCTGTGTGGACTTTGCATGTTCTCCCCGTGTCTGCGTGGGTTTCCTCCGGGTGCTCCGGTTTCCTCCCACAGTCCAAAGGTGTGCGGGCTAGGTGGATTGGCCATGCTAAATTGCCTTTAGTGTCCAAAGATGTGCAGGTTAGGGGGATTGGCCATGCTAAATTGCCCCTTAGTGTCACAAGATGTGCAGGTTAGGTGGATTGGCCATGCTAAATTGCCCCTTAGTGTTCAAAGATGTGCAGGTTAGGTGGATTGGTCATGCTAAATTGCCCCTTAGTGTCCAAAGATGTGTCGGTTAGGTGGATTGGCCATGCTAAATTGCCTCTTAGTGTCAAAGATGTGAGCTTAGGTGGATTAGCCATGCTAAATTGCTCCTTAGTGTCTAAAGATGTGTCGGTTAGGTGGATTAACCATGCTAAATCTGCGGGGTTACAGAGATATGATGGAGGGGAGGGCATAGGTAAGATGCTCTTTCGGAGAGTCGGTGAACTCGATGGGCTGAATGGCCTCTTTCTGCATTGTAGGATTCTAAACCATTTTTGTTATTGCCACAGTAGTGACCATTTAAAAATAAAATGTTCTGTCTGTGATGTGAGGCATGTTGTGGTTTGTAAGGTGGGATCTGCAGTGACTTGTTGGCGATAGTGAAAAGCAGACCTATCCCTCGCTCCCACAAACCGAAAACCCATGAAGCATTTGGGACCGGGTTCCCAGGAGCCAGTGCTACTGTAATGCCTTGTGCAATATTGCCTTGTGTTCGCTATGCACCCTAATTACTCTGCTTCCTATCTGTGCCAAGTGGCTTTGTGTGGCCTGTTGGAAGGGAATAATTAAGATGGAAAAACAAATCTCAACCAACCCAACACTTTGATGTTCACCCTGATTCGACCCAATTAGTGAGCCCAAGTTTATCCTCCACTACCTTCTGTTCATTGGCCTACACACTGAGCGTTCCCACGCCACTTAAACATTGACAATGAACGCACCTCTGAGTCTGTGTGTGCATGTGTTAGAGTGTATGTGTGTTTGTGAGAGAGTGTGTGTGTGTATATGTTTGTATACATGTGTGCATGCGTGCGTGTGTGTATGTTTATGTATGTTTGTATACATTTGTATATGTGAGTGTGTGTATGTATGTTTGTGAGTGTATGTTGTGTGAGTGAGTGTGTGTGTATGTGGTGTGTGTGCATACATATGTGTATGTCTGTACTGACACCAATCTCCTAGAATGTCGAAGAACACTACAGCACAGGAACAGGCCCTTCGGCCCACCAAACCTGTGCCGACACGTAACGCCTTTCTAAACTAAAGACCTTTTGCCTCCACGCGGTCCGTATCCCTCTGTTTGTTGCTTATTCATGTATCTGTCAAGCTGCCTCAAGAATGTTGCTATTGTATCTGCTTCTACCACCTCCTCTGGCAGCGCATTCCACCGTCTGTGTAAAAAACTTGCCTCTCACATCTCCTTTAAACTTACGTCCTCTAGTAATTGACATTTCCATCTTGGGAAAAAGACTCCGACTATCCATCCTATCCATGCCTCTCGTAATCTTGTAAACGTTTATCAGGTTGCCCCTCAGGTCACGTCCTCATGCATTACCTCCTGGCCCCATCCTGTCATTGGTGTTTTCAGTTATCTGGTTCCTAAGCTCCTGAATTCTCCTCCACACAATACTTCTGCTACTGGTTTAACTATTGTGCCTCACAAAGGGCTGCCTGAGGCCCCACCTCAATGCCAAGCTAAGCAGCTTTGTCACTGCCCTCTTGCTCTGGGGCAGGCTGCGCCTGCCTTGGACACCTCCAACTGCCCACTGGGTGCTCCGCCCATCATCAGGAACCACCGATTCTAAACATGCGCCACTTCCCTCCGCTGAGTGAGTAGAACATAGAACATAGAACATTACAGCGCAGTACAGGCCCTTCGGTCCTCGATGTTGCGCCGGCCAGTGAAACCAATCTAAAGCCCCTCTAATCGACACTATTCCAATATCATCCACATGTTTATCCAAAGTATCTGTGTTGGTGGACTGTGGCCTGGTCAGATGGGACGATTCTTCCTTGGATATCTCTGGGAGTGGGCAATGGGATCTGTGAAAAATATCGTCTTTGTTGCTTAATGTGGGCGCACATGCCGAGAGGGGTCAGGATCAGATCCATAGGAGCAGAGATTTGGCCCTGAACCCTGCCTTCATGTATGACCCTGCACTGATTGCCCATTACTCTCTGTTCACCTCCCCTGAGCTGACTAACCATCACCACCAACAGTGAAACCATGGTGCCTCTAACAACACCTTTACCACCTGCAATGGGCAATTTGCCATCGGAGTGGCACAGTGGCACACTGCTGCCTCACAGCGCCAGGGAACCGGTTTCGATTCCCAGCTTGGAGTCACTGCCTGTGCGGAGTCTGCACGTTCTCCCCGTGTCTGCGTGGGTTTCCTCCGGGTGCTCTGGTTTCCTCCAAAAAACATGCTGGTTAGGTGCATTGGCCGTGCTAAATTCCCCCTCAGTGTACCCGAACAGGCGCCGGGTGTGTGGCGACTAGGGGATTTTCACAGTAACTTCATTGCAGTGTTAATGTAAGCCTACTTGCGACACTAATAAATAAACTAAAACTTATAAAGAGGGCCACCGCGGAAGTGGTTCACGATGACAGGATGGGAATTATGAAGGGGTCGGAAAGCTGGATGGGAGGAGACTTCATTACATTGTCACGTGAGAATAAGTTTGAAATGTTTGGACCAACTGGTTATTATTGCTGTGAAAAATAGCCCACTAAAAACCCTCCATTGGAGAGATTGAAGGCTGATTTCCGCCTATTACATGGGGTTTTCCACATAGTTCATATTCTCCATTTGTAAAAATCTACCTGTGACGACACTGTGCCTTGAAGAAACCTGTTTATCTCATGTTTCTCTTGGAGGGTATATTTAAAAGTCAGCGCTGGTTTACCCGGTGCCGATTTGTCTGCACCAGGCAGTTCACATGCTGACAATGCAGTAGAATGATTGTTTTGAGCTAATGGAGTGTTTGTTTTAATCAATGCTAATGCTGATTTGTTTATTTTTGGTATTCCCCTGGGGTTTTTTAGAGTAGGGTTTTATTAGGTTGATTGACAAGGGAGAGAGTCGTGTGAACAGGCAGAGCTAAGCTTACAGGGAAAAACAGTTTAGATTCTGCTTGATCCTGAAAGAAGCAAGAGGCACGGCTCTCTGTCTCACTCTCTCTCTCTCTGGAGGCTGTTGTATGAGCTTCAGAAGACAGGTGTCTCTCTGTATCTCTCTCTCTCCAAGGGTGTTAAAAGGCTCAAGGACTGTTAATAAGGATGAACATGTCAACCTGCCACTGTGCCATCATGAAAAAAACCGACTCCTAAATTGGGCCCGTCTCTGCTTCCAAAGTGATTCCCTCCCCACCTCCTGGCAATGGGGATTTGGAGCCACTGTTCCCTCCCCTACTCCTCCCCCCCCCCTCCCCCACACCCCCGCCCCCACCTCCATGAGGTGGGTGCGCAAAGCTGTGAAGTCTTCCCACCTCCAACCACAAGGGTGAAAATTCAGCCCTCTGACTCTGCGATTGAACTGGAAGTGAAGACGAAAGGGTAAAGGTCAAGGGTTATGAAAACGCAAACCACGTGTATCTCAATATTGACACCCCCGCCCCGCCTTGCCTCCTGGAACTTGGGGAACTAAGCCTTTGAAACCAAGGTCAAATGTAGCACTTCATACAAGAGAGTTCCTTCGCTGTAAATCCTCACACTTTGAAGAAGTCAGTTTATTACGTTTTCATATTCTTCATGAGGTGGAGATGCCGGCGTTGGACTGGGGTGGGCACAGTAAGAAGTCTCACAACCAGGTTAAAGTCCAACAGCTTTATTTGGTATCACGAGCTTTCGGAGCACCGCTCCTTCATCCGAAAGCTCGTGCTACCAAATAAACCTGTTGGACTTTACCCTGGTCTTGTGAGACTTCTTACTATGCTCATGTTCCTCAGTAATAGTGTGATGGAGAAATTTGCAGGTCTTAAGGGAAGGGAGATTGGGTCAACTGGGCCTGTATCTACTGAAGTTTCGAAGGACGGGAGGAAATCTGATCAAAACGTATAAAATTCCACCAGGGTTGGACAGACTGGGTGCGGGATGTTTCCCCTGGCTGGAGAGTCTAGAACCAGGAGACAGAATCTCAGGATACGGGGTAGACCATTTGGGACTCAGATGAGGAAACATTTGTCACTCAGAGAGTGGTGAACCAATGGAATTCTCTACCACGGAAAGCTGTGGAAGCCAAGTCACTGAATGCCAAGTGATTCTTTTTAGATTTTAATGGCATCAAGATGTATGGAGAGAAGGCGCGCACACCCATAGGATCACCACATTGCCCAAGGAGGCCATTTGGGCCATCAGATCTGCACTGACTCTCTGAAAGAGCAACTAACCCAGGTCCACCTTATCCCCATAACTCCATGTATTTAGCATGGCCAATCCACCTGACCTGCACATCTTTGGACACTAAGGGGCAATTTAGCACGGCCAATCCACCTGACCTGCACATCTTTGGACACTAAGGGGCAACTTAGCATGGCCAATCCACCTGACCTGCACATCTTTGGACACTAAGGGGCAATTTAGCATGGCCAATCCACCTAACCTGCACATCTTTGGACACTAAGGGGCAATTTAGCATGGCCAATCCACCCAATCCACACATCTTTGGACACAAAAGGATAATTTAGCATGGCCAATCCACCCAATCTACACATCTTTGGATACAATAGGATAATTTAGCATGGCCAATCCACCTAACCTGCACATCTTTGGACACTAAGAGGCAATTTAGCATGGCCAATCCACCTAACCTGCACATCTTTGGACACTAAGAGGCAATTTAGCATGACCAATCCATCTAACCTGCACATCTTTGGACACTAAGAGGCAATTTAGCATGGCCAGTCCATCTAACCTGCACATCTTTGGACACTAAGGGGCAATTTAGCATGGCCAATCCACCTAATCTACACATCTTTGGATATTAAGGGGCAATTTAGCATAGCCAATCCACCCAATCTACACATCTTTGGACACAAAGGGGTAATTTAGCATGGCCAATTCACCTAACCTGCACAGCTTTGGACTGTGGGAGGAAACCGGAGCACTCAGAGAAAACCCATGCAGAGACAAGGAAAACGTGGCCGGAATTGAACCGGGATCCCTGGCGCTGTCAGGCAGCAGTGCCTACCACTGTGCCACATTTCCTGCCATTTGATTTATGTAGTCCTCTTCAAGACCACTGGTCATCTTAAAGTGCTTTACAGCCAATGAAGTACTTTTTAAGGGAACACAGCAGTCTTTCTGCAAGCTCTCACATACAGCAATGCAATTGTGTCTAGATAATCTTAAAAATGTTGATTGTTGGATAAATATCAGCCAGAACACGGGGATAACTCCCTTGTTCTTCCTCCATCCAATGCATGGGGTCTTGTACGGCCAACCCAAAGGGCAGATAGACCTCAGTTTGAGATGTTGTCTGGAAGGTGGCACCTCTGACAGTGCAGCACTTGCTCAGACCTGCACCAGATGCAGGGGTGTCTAAAACTAGAGGGCATTGGTTTAAGGTGAGATACAAAAGGGTCCAGGGGGGCAGTTTTTCACACAGAGGGTGGTGAGTGTCTGGGATGAGCTGCCAGAGGTAGTAGTAGAGGCGGGTACAATTTTGTCTTTTAAAAAGCATTTAGACAGTTACATGGGTAAGATTGGGATATGGGATAAACGTGGCAATTTTTAAAAAAAGTTTTCAAGTTTATTTTATTAGTGTCATAAGTAGGTTTACATGAACACTTCAGTGAAGTTACTGTGAAAATCCCCTAGTCGCCACACTCCGGCGCCTGTTCGGGTAACACTGAGGGAGAATTTAGCACGGCCAATTCACCCTAACCAGCACGTCTTTCGGACTGTGGGAGGAAACCGGAGGAAACCCAAGCAGACACGGGGAGAACGTGCAGACTCCGCGCAGACAGTGACCCGAGCTGGGAATCCAACCTGGGCCCCTGGCCCTGTGAGGCAGCAGTGCCAACCACTGTGCCAACCATGCCGCCCACTGGGACTAGCCTAGTGGTAAAAAGAAAGGGCGGCATGGACAAGATGGGCTGAAGGGACTGTGTCCATGCTGTAAACCTCGATGACTCTATGGAGTGTCAGCCTTAAGCTTTGGTGTTCATGCCCTGGTGTGGGATTTGAACCAGGAACCCTCTGACTCAGAGGGAAGGGCGTTCCCAACTGAGCCAATGCTGACAGCCTCAATTTTGTTTCTTATTACATTTGGAATTTCAAAATTCCTGGCCTAATATTTTTTTAAAAATCAGCATCAAACAGGGGCCAGCGGTTGTCAGGAAAACAACAGGAGAATGGGCAGTGTGACACTCGGAATCGTCAGGTTCCGGATATCTCACTGGAAAGTCTTTCCCATATTTTGCCCGTCACGCGAGATTTGGTCGCAGATTTGCAGCCAATGTCTCCTGCACTCGGGAGATAGCATTCATTTTCCTTTGACAAATGCGACTAGACAAGGGTGTAATTGTGTTTTTATGAGCCGTTTCATGTCGAAGGAATGTTACTGGGCCACATCAATCGACTGGGCCTGTTCGCAATCATGGAGCCTCAGGGGGGGGAAGGAGGGGGCTGGATTGTGAGGGAGTACCTTTTGCTAGTCCACGTCAAGTCTCCCCTGATAGGCTGGGAGACGAGGTTGCAGAGGGCAGGACGGAGGAGGTTAAGGATCCATCGCGGGGAGGTTGCTCGGGTTAGGAATAGTAAGTAGTCTCACAACACCAGGTTAAAGTCCAACAGGTTTCTACGCAGAATCGCTGAGCAGAAACTGATAGCCAAGTTCTGCACACATGAGGACGGCCTCAACCGGGATCTTGGGTTCATGTCACACTATCTGTAACCCCATGACTTGCCTGGGCTTGCAAAATCTCACTAACTGGCTGGAGACAATGCACAGCTGTGCTTAACCCTCTCTCCACTCACATTGTCTGTACCTTTAAGACTTGATTACCTGTTAAGACTCGCATTCCAACCATTATCTTGTGTCTATACATGCCCTGTTTGTGGAACAAATCCTGCACTCACCTGATGAAGGAGCAGTGCTCCGAAAGCTCGTGCAACCAAATAAACCTGTTGGACTTTAACCTGGTGTTGAGAGACTTCTTACTCTGCCCACCCCAGTCCAATGCCAGCATCTCCACATCAGGTTAGGAATGCGATTGTGGCTGAGATTCATATTGAACGGATGTCAACGAGCTGGTTGATTGTCAGGAGCAGAAGGATGTGGCCCTTAACTGACCACTTAAGGACCTCGATTGATTTGATTTTGATTTGATTTGATTTATTATTGTCACATGCATTAGCATACAGTGAAAAGTATTCTTTCTTGCACGCTATACAGACAAAGCATACCATTCATAGAGAAGGAAATGAGAGAGTGCAGAATGTAGTGTTACAGTCATAGCTAGGGTGTAGAGAAAGATCAACTTAGTGCGAGGTAGGTCCATTCAAAAGTCTGACGGCAGCAGGGAAGAAGCTGTTCTTGAGTCGGTTGGTACGTGACCTCAGACTTTTGTATCTTTTTCCCGAAGGAAGAAGGTGGAAGAGAGAATGTCCGGGGTGCGTGGGGTCCTTAATTATGCTGGCTGCTTTGCCAAGGTAGCGTGAAGTGTAGACAGAGTCAATGGATGGGAGGCTGGTTTGCGTGATGGATTGGGCTACATTCACAACTTTTTGTAGTTTCTTGCGGTCTTGGGCAGAGCAGGAGCCTTACCAAGCTGAGATACAACCAGAAAGAATGCTTTCTATGGTGCATCTGTAAAAGTTGGTGAGAGTCGTAGCTGACATGCTGAATTTCCTTAGTCTTCTGAGAAAGTAGAGGCGTTGGTGGGCTTTCTTAACTATAATGTCGGCAAGGGGGCAGGGAAAAAACATTGACAGGTTTTTCCACCCTGGACTTATTCAGGGTAGAGGTGGGTCGGCAGGTGGAAGACTCAAGCTCAGGCTCTCTCCCACATCTGCCTGCCCAATAAGATAAAGTCGCCACAGGCCCAACTGACCATAGGCTGCTCTCCCCTTCAAAGGGGGAGAGATGACCGGCGGTGATGTAACCTGAGCATCACCACACCTCAGGTGAGCGGCAAGGTTGAGAAAGTGCGGCGGCACGGTGGTTAGCACTGCTGCCTCACAGCGCCAGGGACCCGGATTTGATTCCCAGCTTGGGTCACTGTCTTGTGCAGACTCTGCACGTTCTCCCCGTGTCTGCGTGGGTTTCCTCCGGTTTCCTCCCACAGTCCGAAAGACATGCTGGTTAGGGTGCATTGGCCGTACTAAATTCTCCCTCAGTGTTACCCGAACAGGCGCCGGAGTGTGGCAACTAGGGGATTTTTGCAGTAACTTCATTGCGGTGTTAATGTAAGCCTACTTGTGACACTAATAAACTAACCTTCATGAATAACCTCAGCCGGTCCGGGAATTGAACCCACGCTGTTGGCATCGCTCTGCATCATGAACCAACCATCCAACCAACTGAGCTAAACAGGCCCGATAAACCCACTGGGAGGGAGAGGCGATAAATTCGCTCTGCATCATGAACCAACCATCCAACCAACTGAGCTAAACAGGCCCGATAAACCCACTGGGAGGGAGAGGCGATAAATTCCTCTAGTAACTCAGCCCCTCTCTCCATGTTGCTGCCTGTTCAGTCCATCACATCCACTGCTCTCTGTTTCATCTTGTGTTCAAAGTTTGATTTGTATTTTATAATGGAGACACGAACCTGAGGCTTTGCCTGCCCTTGAGGGAGGGTGTAAAGGACCCCGCAGCATTATTCAACGAAAAATGGGAAAAGGAGTGGGGGGAAGGGGGGGCGGATTTCTCCCTTGGTGCCCTGTGCAATAATTACCCCACCTCCTCCCCTCCTATGAGAACACAAGAACTAGGAGCAGGAGTAGGCCATCTGGCCCCTCGAGCCTGCTCCGCCATTCAATAAGATCATGGCTGATCTTTTCGTGGACTCAGCTCCACTTACCCGCCCGCTCACCATAACCCTTAATTCCTTTACTGTTCAAAAATTTATCTCTCCTTGCCTTAAAAACATTCAACGAGGTAGCCTCAACTGCTTCACTGGACAGGGAATTCCACACATTCACAACACTTTGTGTGAAGAAGTTCCTCCTCAACTCAGTCCTAAATCTGCTCCCCCTTATTTTCAGGCCATGCTCCCTAGTTCTAGTTTCACCTGCCAGTGGAAACAACCTCCCTGCTTCCATCTTACCTATTCCCTTCATAATCTTATATGTTTCTCTAAGATCTCCCCTCATTCTTCTGAATTCCAATGAGTATAGCCCCAGTCTACTCAGTCTCTCCTCATAAGTCAACCCTCTCAACTCTGGAATCAATATATCGGCCGTTCCTTCGCAGTCGCTGGGTCAAAATCCTGGAATTCCCTCCCTAACAGCATTGTGGGTCAACCCACAGCACGTGGACTGCAGCGATTCAAGAAGGCAGCTCACCACCACCTTCTCAAGGGGCAACTAGGGATGGGCAATAAATGCTGGTCTAGCCAGCGACGCCCATGTGTCACGAACGAATAAAAAAATAATTGCTCTTTGTGGGATCTTGCTGTGCACAAATTGGCTGCTGCGATTCACCCATTGCGACAGTGACCAGACTTCAAAGGGAACAAAAAATGCACGGTTTGGCTGTAAGATAGTTGAGGTCACCAAGGCTTGTGGGATCTTGCTGTGCACAAACCTCTCGCTGCGTTTCACAACAGCGACTGGACTTCCAAAAATAAAATTCGCTTTATCCGTCGTAAAAATGCCGAGGGCTTTGCGCTATAAATGCAGCTTCCTTTCTTGAGGAAACGGAGAGCCTGAAAAATGTTTTTTTTTTCTGTTGTTCGCGTCTGATTCCAATCAAAGCCCCGGTTCTGAATTTGGCTGGGCTCCACGGGATTTGATCCAACAACGCCAGTGGCAATCCTGCAGCCCGCTTTTCAATCTGCGTTGACGAGGCAGGCGTTCCCACCTGAAACCACCCCACCCCTCCCAACCACACCACACCTCCCCCCCCCCCCCCCCCTCCCACCCCCCCCCCGCCGCCCCCTACCCCACCTCTTCCGACGGGTCTGGGTTGGTGTCCATCCAACCTCAAGTCTGTCATGGCAAGAAGGGCAAACAGAATAGAAGAGGGGCAGGCACGGGTGGCACAGTGGTCAGCACTGCCAGCTCACAGCGCCAGGGACCGATTCCCGGCTCGGGTCGCTGTCTGTGCGGAGTCTGCACGTTCTCCCCGTGTCTGCGTGGGTTTCCTCCGGGTGCTCCGGTTTCCTCCCACAGTCCGAAAGACTGTGCTGGTTAGGGTGCATTGGCCGTGCTAAATTCTCCCTCAGTGTAACCCGAACCGGCGCCGGAGTGTGGGCGACTGGAGGATTTTCACAGTAACTTCATTGCACTGTTAATGTAAGCCTAACTGTGACAATAATAAAACAAAATAAAATAAAAATAAAAGGGCGTGGATGCTTCAAACCAGGGATGTAACGCAGTCTTCAATCCGTTCCTCCCTCATGGGATCAGTGAGCTCATCAAAGCATAGGGTCATCAAGTTAAGGTTCTCATTATTTTCTCAGCGAGTACTACACCACACTTCGCAGTGACTTAAAACATCTGTGATTTATTTTAAAACAATGTCCGCCGCAGACATATGTTTCTGTATAAAACAATTGCATAAATCTCTCCGCACAGAATGCATTCAGCGCCGACTGTACTCGAACAATAGAATTTCCTCAAAATATGACGAGCAGCTTGCCAAGCTGAAAGACCTAAGATTTAAATACGACGTGAAGACTTGAATTCAGCGTCAAAACATCCTGGCTCCCTCATTAGAAACTAATTCCACTCCCAGATCCTTTCATAGAATCCCGACAGTGCAGAAGGAGGCCATTCGGCCCATCGAGTCTGCACCGACCACAATCCCACCCAGGTCCTATCCCCATAACCCTACGTATTTACCCTAGCTAATCCCCCTGACACTAAGGGGCAATTTAACACGGCCAATCCACCTAACCCATTAAAGCAGAGACGAGGAGGAATTTCTTCAGCCAGAGAGTGGTGAATCTGTGGAACTCTTTGCCGCAGAAGGCTGTGGAGGCCGGGTCATTGAGTGTCTTTAAGACAGAGATAGATAGGTTCATGATTAATAAGGGGATCAGGGGTTATGGGGATAAGACTTTGATTTTGATTTAATTTATTATTGTCACATGTATTAACATACAGTGAAAAGTATTGTTTTTTGCGCGCTATACAGACAGAGCATACCGTTCATAGGGAAGGAAAGGAGACAGTGCAGAATGTAGTGTTACAGTCATAGCTAGGGTGTAGAGAAAGATCAACTTAGTGCGAGGTAAATCCATTCAAAAGTCTGATGGCAGCAGGAAGAAACTGTTCTTGAGTCGGTTGTATCTTTTTCCCGAAGGAAGAGGGTGGAAGAGAGAATGTCCGGGGTGTGTGGGGTCCTTAATTATGCTGGCTGCTTTGCCGAGGCAGCGGGAAGTGTAGGCAGAGTCAATGGATGGGAGGCTGGTTTGCGTGATGGATTGGGCTACGTTCACGACCTTTTGTAGTTCCTTGCGGTCTTGGGCAGAGCAGGAGCCATACCAAGCTCTGATACAACCAGAAAGAATGCTTTCTATAGTGCATCTGTAAAAGTTGGTGAGAGTTGTAGCTGACATGCCAAATTTCCTTAGTCTTCTGAGAAAGTAGAGGTGTTGGTGAGCTTTCTTAACTATAGTGTCGGCATGGGGGGACCAGGACAGGTTGTTGGTGATCTGGACACCTAAAAACTTGAAGCTCTCGACCCTTTCTACTTCATCCCCATTGATGTAGACAGGGGCATGTTCTCCTTTACGCTTCCTGAAGTCGATGACAATCTCCTTCGTTTTGTTGATATTGAGGGAGAGATTATTGTTGCTGCACCAGTTCACCAGATTCTTTATCTCTTTCCTGTACTCTGTCTCGTCATTGTTTGAGATCCGACCCCTACGGTGGTGTCATCAGCAAACTTGAAAGTCGAATTGGAGGGGAATTTGGCCGCACAGTCATAGGTGTATAAGGAGTATCGTAGGGGGCTGAGAACACAGCCTTGTGGGGCACCGGTGTTGAGGATGATCGTGGAGGAGGTGTTGTTGCCTATCTTTACTGATTGTGGTCTGTGAGTTAGGAAGATCAGGATCCAGTCACAGAGCGAGGAGCCGAGGCCCAGGCCACGGAGTTTGGAGATGAGTTTCGTGGGAATAATGGTGTTGAAGGCTGAGCTGTAGTCAATAAATAGGAGTCTGACATAGGTGTCCTTGTTATCTAGGCATTCCAGGGTTGAGTGCAGGGCCAGGAAAATGGCGTCTGCTGTGGACCTGCTGTGGCGTTAGGCAAACTGTAGTGGATCCAGGTAGTCCGGGAGGCTGGAATTGATTCGTGCCATGACTAAGCTTTCGAAGCACTTCATAATGATGGATATCAGAGCCACCGGCCGATAGTCATTAAGGCACGCTGGTTGGTTTTTCTTAGGTACCGGGATGAATGGATGTTAGGGAACTTGGGGAAATAAATAGTGATGTCTTGAGGAGTGTACCTATTACAGAGAAGGAGGTGCTGGAAGTCTTAAAGCGCATCAAGGTAGATAAATCCCCGGGACCTGATGAAGTATATCCCAGGACATTGTGGGAGGCTAGGGAGGAAATTGTGGGTCCCCTAGCCAAGATATTTGAATCATCGATAGTCACGGGTGAGGTGCCTGAAGATTGGAGGGTGGCAAATGTTGTGCCTTTGTTTAAAAAAGGCTGCAGGGAAAAGCCTGGGAACTACAGGCCAGTAAACCTCACATCTGTGGTGGGTAAATTGTTGGAAGATATTTTGAGAGACAGGATCTACAGGCATTTAGAGAGGCAAGGACTGATTAGGGACAGTCAGCATGGCTTTGTGAGTGGAAAACCATGTCTCACAAATTTAACTGAGTTTTTTGAAGGGGTAACCAAGAAGGTGGATGAGGGCAGTGCAGTTGATGTTGTCTACATGGACTTTAGCAAGGCCTTTGACAAGGTACCGTATGGTAGGTTGTTGCATAAAGTTAAATCTCATGGGATCCAGGGTGAGGTATCTAAATGGATACAAAATTGGCTTCTTGACAGAAGCCAGAGGGTGGTTGTAGAGAGTTGTTTTTCAAACTGGAGGCCTGTGACCAGCGGTGTGCCTCAGGGATCGGTGCTGGGTCCACTGTTATTTGTCATTTATATTAATGATTTGGATGAGAATATAGGGGGCATGGTTGGTAAGTTTGCAGATGACACCAAGATTGGTGGCATAGTGGGCAGTGAAAAAAGGTATCTCCAATTGCAACGGGATCTTGATCAATTGGGCCAGTGGGCTGACGAATGGCAGATGGAGTTTAATTTAGACAAATGCGAAGTGATGCATTTTGGTAGATTGAACCAGGGCAGGACTTACTCAGTTAATGGTGTGGCGTTGGGGAGAGTTACAGAACAAAGAGATCTAGGGGTACAGGTTCATAGCTCCTTGAAAGTGAAGTCACAGGTGGACAGGCTGGTGAAGAAGGCATTCGGCATGCTTGGTTTCATCGGTCAGAACATTGAATACAGGAGTTGGGACGTCTTGCTGAAGTTGTACAAGACATTGGTAAGGCCACACTTGGAATACTGTGTGCAATTCTGGTCACCCTATTATATAAAGAATATTATTAAACTAGAAAGAGTGCAGAAAACATTTACTAGGATGCTACCGGGACTTGATGGATTGAGTTATAAGGAGAGGCGGAATAGACTAGGACTTTTCTCACTGGAGCGTAGGAGGCTGAGGGGTGACCTTATAGAGGTCTATAAAATAATGAGGGGCATAGACAAGGTAGATAGTCAATATATTTTCCCAAAGGTAGGGGAGTCTAAAACTAGAGCCCATAGGTTTAAGGTGAGAGGGGAGAGATACAAAAGTGTCCAGAGGGGCAGTGTTTTCACACAGAGGGTGGTGAGTGTCTGGAACAAGCTGCCAGAGGTAGTAGTAGAGGCGGGTACAATTTTATCTTTTAAAAAGCATTTAGATAGTTACATGGGTACAATGGGTATAGAGGGATACGGGCCAAATGCGGGCAATTGCAATTAGCTTAGGGGTTTTTAAAAAAAAGGGCGGCATGGACAAGTTGGGCCGAAGGGCCTGTTTCCATGCTGTCAACTTCTATGGCTCTATGAATGGGGATGAGAAAAATATCAGCCATGATTGAATGGTGGAGTAGACTCGATGGGCCGAGTGGCCTAATCCTGCTCCTATGTCTTATGGTCTAACCCACACATTTTTGGAATGTGTGAGGAAACCCACGCAGACACGGGGAGAACGTGCAGACTCCACACAGACAGTGACCCAAGCCGGGAATCGAACCCTGGTCCCTGGCGCTGTGAGGCAGCAGTGCTAACCACTGTGCCACCGGGCTGGGAACAAAGAAGGTCGAGAGAGACAAGGGGATAGATTGTGGCAGGGGAGAAATGAGAAGGAGACTGCCAAGTAGCAGAGGTTTGATCTCGAGCGAGTGGGTGACTGGGGAAGAAGAACAAAGAGAATGACAGAGATACGGTGAGGGCAATTGCAAAGGCAGTGGATGATTAATCGCTCGCTTGGAGAGAAGGTACGCAGAGGATACTCTTCCCTAAAAAATCCAAAGGGAGTAAAGGATTAAAAACTCTGCAAGATGGTGAAGGGAACGTATGAGGAGTCAAACTCCCAGGTGTCTACTCCCAGTATTGTTCGTACTGTTAATAATTAATCGTGAGGGAGATTACGAACAATATTATCAAACTTACATGCCACAAAGCTTTGTGACCTTAATTGACCAGCGGGGGTGGGACAATATAGATGGACTGGCTGAAGAAATATGGACAACTTTTACTGAGGAGATCCAGCTGCTAATGCAGCAGGCGTTACACCAGAGTGTCAATCCTGACCGAGACTGCAAAACTTATAAATAACGGGGGGCACGATTAATTAGCCATTCAGCCAATGTGCACAAGCATTACTGGGCGGCATGGTGGCACAGTGGTTAGCACTGCTGCCTCTCAGTGCCGGGGACCCGGGTTCGATTCCAGCCTCGAGTCACTGTCTGTGTGGAGTTTGCACATTCTCCCCATGTCTGCGTGGGTTTCCTCCGGGTGCTCCGGTTTCCTCCCACAGTCCAAAGATGTGCGGGTTAGGTGGATTGGCCATGCGAAATTGCCCCTTAGTGTCAGGGGGACTAGCTGGGGTCAAATGCATGGGGTTATGGGGATAGGGTCTGGGTGGGATTGCGGTCGGTGCAGACTCAATGGGCCGAATGGCCTCCTTCTGCACTGTTGGATTCTATGATTCCAGTGACCTATGATTCTAGCATGCTGGGGGTATTTGTGAGGTTCAAATGGCTCTGGTTAGTGGTTATAAACATTATCTTTACGAGCAGGGGTGGATTGGGGTTGTGGGGAGATGGAACTACGATACTTGCTTTCCCTCCGCCAAATGAGGGATGAAGGTAAACAGTTTATGTGAGGGGCGGGTCAGTGTGTTCCATTGTTTGGAGCAGGGGAACCAGGCTTTCAAAACCGAGACACGCTGACCCATCCCTGGTCATTCAGGGGATCATAGAATCCCTACAGTGCGGAATGAGGCCATTCGGCCCATTGAGTCTGCACCGACCACAACCCCACCCAGGCCCCTATCCCCATAACCCCACATATTTACCCCTGCTAATCCCCTCGACATTAGGGTCAATTTAGTCAATCAACCTAACCCGCCCATCTTTGGACTGTGGGGGGGACATCGGAGCACCCGGAGGAAACCCACGCAGACACGGGGAGAATGTGCAAACTCCACACAGACAGTGACCCTAGCCGGGAATCGAACCCGGGTCCCCGGCACTGCGAAGCAGCAGTGCTAACCACTGTGCCACCATGCCGCCCACGTGAGGGATGTTGGAGGTTCTCTTATATTCGCTCATGGGATGTGTATGAGTCATTGGCTAAGCCAGCATTTATTCCAGTTCCAATTCTCTTCTCACACCTGGTGACGTGCTAAGGCAAACTGTTGTCCATCGCTAGTAATTCCCGGAACATGTCGCTAGTCTGTCGCCAGGGGGCTTATAGCTTGAGGGGCGCCACTCCACATCAAGCGTGGCTGACCAGGAATCTCCCGTTCTTACCAGCAGACATTGGCTGTTTGCATCAGCACCTTTAGCACATACAAATAGGGGATGGGTGGGACACTGGGTTGATCGTATCTCTGCAACATTCAATAGTATCACCTCCCCTTGTTCTGTGGGATTGCTCTTGTGTTGCTCCCTACAATGGTAAAGAAGCTAATACATCTTCATCAATCGCTCTGCCGTACGTCATCTCTGATCCTCTCTGAACACCGATGATTTCAGTTAAGACTTTCTCTCGGAGAAGCCCTTAATCGGCACGGAGATGGGCTTTCTGCTCAATTAAGGGTGGTAGGCGGGTTATAAGGGCTGGACAGCCAATCCTATGAGCCTTCCTACTCCAGGAGAGGGCTCGACTGCTGAACAAGGTAAGTAACTGAGAAGATGTTGTACCATTTTTGAAAATCATACAAAGCAGCCAGGTTATTACTGTGGGGGGGAGGGAGGGGGGGAGGTGGGAGGTAGCTGTGGGGTGGGCCCCCTGGTTGCCTTCAGGCAAGGAGGGTTTTTTTCATTCATGGAACATGGGAGTCGCTGGCTGGGCCAGCACTTATTGGCCATCACTCGTTGTCCGAGGGCAGTTGAGAGTCAACCACATTGCTGTGGCTCTGGAGTCACATGTAGGCCAGACCAGGCAAGGACGGCAGATTTCCTTCCCTAAAGGATGTTAGTGAACCAGATGGGTTTTTCCAACAATCGACAATAGTTTCATGGTCATCAGTAGATTCTTAATTCCAGATTTTTCAAATTGAATACAAATTCCACCATCTGCCGTGGTGGGATTCGAACCTGGGTCCCCAGAACACTAGCTGAGTTTGTGGATTAATAGTCTAGCAATAATACCACAAAGCCATTGCCACCCCAGTCATAGATCATAGAATCCCTACAGTGCAGAAGGAGGCCATTTGGCCCATCGAGTCTGCACCGACCACAATCCAACCTTGGCCTTTCCCCCAACCCCACATATTTACTCTGCTAATCCCCCAGACACTGGAGGCAATTTAGCATGGCCAATCAACCTAACCCGCACATCTTTGGACACTAAGGGGCAATTTAGCATGGCCAATCCATCTAACTTGCCCATCTTTGGATACTAAGGGCAATTTAGCATGGCCAATCCACCTAACCTGCACATCTTTGGATACGAAGGGGCAATTTAGCATGGCCAATCCACCTAACCTGCACATCTTTGGATACTAAGTGGCAATTTAGCATGGCCAATCCATCTAACTTGCACATCTTTGGATATTAAGGGGCAATTTAGCATGGCCAATCCATCTAACTTGCACATCTTTGGATATTAAGGGGCAATTTAGCATGGCCAATCCACCTAACTTGCACATCTTTGGATACTAAGGGGCAATTTAGCATGGCCAATCCTCCTAACCTACACATCTTTGGATACTAAGGGGCAATTTAGCATGGCCAATCTACACATCTTTGGAGTGTGGGAGGAAACCAGAACACCCGGAGGAAACCCACACAGACACGGGGAGAATGTGCCAACTCCACACAGACAGTGACTTGAGGCTGGAATGGATCCCGTGTCCCTGGCGCTGTGAGGCACCAGTGCTAACCACCGTGCCACCTCCAGGTGACTGTCTTCTATTTATGGCTCCTCGCGTTGGATTCCCTGACAAGAAGAAATGTTTTCTCCACATCTGGCTGCATCATGACCTTAAACACTTTGATTGGGTCCTCGTGACGCACATTAGCTCAGAGTCACATAAAGAGAGCTCACAAAATGGGATTAGACCTCTCATTTGGAGCAGTCAGATTAAAGTTTAGGATTTCAGGAAGAGCTTTGAAGGACGAACGGTATTAAGTCAGAAATATGTACAAATTGAAGGCAGATTGTGATGACAATAAGTCTGAAATTAATAAATATTTTAATAAACAGACCTGCATAATAGATTTAATATTTTAATAAAGGAACAGAAAGATATTTAATAAATCAAGATGCTTCGAGTAATGATTTAATGAACTTTGATGTGAAAAATTATTCCATTAATAAGAAATGATTTGCTAAATTATATCTAAAACTGTTTGACCCATAAAAAAAAGGAAAGAGGGTCTTAAAAGAAGAGGGGGAAGTGGGGGCGTTAGAGTGAGAATTCGAAGGTATAGGACTCACAGGGATATACGGATGAAGGCCATTTAGCCCCGCAAGCATATTCCACTCCTCAATAAGATCATTGTTAATCTGTGACCTGATCCAATTTTATATTATTTATCCGTTCACAGGATGCAGGCCATCACTGGCTAGGCTGGTATTTATCGCTAATTCCTGATTGACCTTGAGGGAGTTGTGGAGAGCCTTCTTCTTGAACCGTTGAGTTGATGAACATACAGATTCGGAGCAGGTGTAAACTGCAGCCTGTTCCGCCATTCAGTAAAACCACGGCTAATCTGATTGCTCTACACATTCCACCTCGTGCTGATAACCTTTGACCCCCTTGGTAATCAAGAACTATCCCAAATGACCTATGACCCCCTTATTAGTCAATAACTATCCCTGATAACCTTTGACACCCCCTTCCCCTTTGCTAGTCAAGAACAATCCTGATAACCTTTGACCCCCTTGGTCATCAGGAGCAGCCCTGATGACCTTTTACTCCCCTGGTAGTCAAGAACAAGCCTGATAACTCCTGACCCCCTTGGTCATCAAGAATAGCCCCTGACAACCTTTGATCCCCTTGGTAGTCAAGAACAACCCCTGATAACATTTGACCCCCCTTGGTAGTCAAGAACAACCCTGACAACCTTTGACCCCCTTGGTAGTCAAGAACAACCCTGATAACCTTTGACCCCCTTGATAGTCAAGTATAACCCTGATAACCTTTGATCCCCCTTGGTAGTCAAGAACAACCCTGATAACCTTTGACTCCCTTGGTAGTCAAGAACAACCCTGATAACCTTTGACCCCCTTGGTAATCAAGAACAACCCTTGATGACCTTTGACTCCCTTGGTAGTCAAGAACTATCCCTGATAACCTATGACACCTGCATGCCACCCCCCGCCCCTCACCCCCCTTGGTGGTCAAGAACTATCCCTAATGACCTTTGATGCCCATAGTGGTCAAAATTCTACCTTAAAATATTTCAATGATCCTGCCTCCACTGTTCCCTAGGGAAGAGAGTTCCAAAGATTCATGAATGTCTGAAATAGGAGAAAATCCATCAGATGTGCCTCTCAAGTGGAGACCCCTTATTTTTAAACTGTCTCCTAGTTTGACCCCCCCGTGTGGTGTAGTAACACCAACAATGCTGTTAGGAAGGGAGTTCCAGGATTTTGACCCAGTGAAAGATCATACGATCAAAAGAAAAAGGAACAAGAGTAGGCCATTCAGCCCTTCGAGCAGGTGGTGGTGTTCCCATGGGCACTGACATTTTTACAATGCCTTTCCAAAGCAGTCAGTTTTGATTTTCCTAGGGTGAGGGGATGGTGTAGTGGGAATGTTGCTGGACAAATAATCCAGAAGCCCAGACAGTGATTTGAGAAAAAGGGTTCAAATCCCACCATGGCAACTGGTGGAACTTAAATTCCATCAATAAAATCGGGAATATAAAGCTAATCTTAGTAATGGCACAGATCTTTGTAAATGCCTACCTGTTTCACTGTTTGAGGAGGTGATGACCTAGTGGTACTATCGCTGGACTATTAATCCAGAAACTCAGCTAATGTTCTGGGGACCCGGGTTCGAATCCCGCCACAGTAGATAGTGGCATTTGAATTCAATAAAAAATATCTGGAATTAAGAATCTACTGATGACCATGAAACCATTGTCAATTGTGGGAAAAACCCATCTGGTTCACTAATGTCCTTTAGGGAAGGAAATCTGCCGTCCTTATCTGGTCTGGCCTACATGTGACTCCAGGGCCACAGCAATGTGGTTGTCTCTCAATTGCCCTCTGAACAAGGGCAACTAGGGATGGGCGATAAATAATGGCTGAGCTAGCGATGTCCCACGAATGAAGAAAATATAGTGTCCTAGAGCGAAGAAAATCTGCGGTACGTACCTGGTCTGGCCTACACGTGACTCCAGAGCCACAGCAATGTGGTTGACTCTTTAATGCACTCTGAAATGGCCGAGCGAGACATGTTGAGGGGCAATTAGAGATGGGCAACAAATGTTGGCCTTGTTAGCGATGCCCACAGCCCATAAACAAATTTTAAAAATGCAACCATTGACAGATTCTGGCAGTCCGCAATGTGAGATAATCACTGACCATGTCCAAACTCACACCTCCAGCATGGGGTCAAGCAACTGAAATCTGGGTCAGTTAAATTGGCAGCCTTTCTGTTCATTGACCTGAGGAGGAGCAGACCATACTCCAATGCTCTTCCAATCACCCTGCAGACTGGGACTCTAATCCAGGAGCTCCTTCCTCTGTCTGGTGCAGCAGATAGTGGGGGTGAACCAACCAGATTAATTACCCGTATCAGAGTAAAGTAACCATGGTGCTCATCGCTGGGCTCAGGGAAGAGTTTAAGCTGACGAGGCTTTAAATAGAGAGAGAGTTACTGAGAAAATGTACCTGTGATCAGAATGCTTCAATGTGAACAAATACATCAACTGCGGTTACAGATTGCATCATTGGGGCAGGTGCAAATTGTTTAGTATTTAGAAGAAAATTAAGAATTCAGTTCAAAACCATTCAATTCAGTTCAAATCAGTGCAAATCCATTGAGTTCAGTTCAAATCACTCAAATCAATTCAATTCAGTTCAAATCAGTGCAAATCCATTGAGTTCAGTTCAAATCAGTCAAATCAATTCAATTCATTTTAATTCAGTTCAAATCAGTTTGAATCAATTCAATTCAGTTCAAATCACTCCAATCAATTTAATTCAGTTCAAATCAATTCAATTCACTTCAAAACTCCCAAATCAATTCAATTCATTTCAATTCTGTTCAAATCAATTCAATTCAGTTCAAATCAATTCAATTGAGTGGTAAGCATGTTTGATATTTGTAGGGCAGACTAAGGAAATTTGGCATGTCCACTACGACTTTCACCAACATTTACAGATGCACCATAGGAAGCATCCTTACTGGTTGTATCACAGCTTGGTATGGCTCCTGCTCTGCCCAAGACCGCAAGGAACTACAAAAGGTCATAGAATCATAGAAACCTTACAGTGCAGAAATAGGCCATTCGGCCCATCAAGTTTGCGCCGACCACAATCCCACCCAGGCCCTACCCCCATATCCCTACACATTTACCTGCTAATCCCTCTAACCTACGCATCTCAGGACACTAAGGGCAATTTTAGCATGGCCAATCAACCTAACCCGCACATCTTTGGACTGTGGGAGGAAACCGGAGCACCCGGAGGAAACCCACGCAGACACGAGGAGAATGTGCAAACTCCACACAGACAGTGACCCAAGCCGGGAATCGAACTCAGGTCCCTGGAGCTGTGAAGCAGCAGTGCTAGCCACTGTGCTACCGTGCCGCCCCGTCGTGAATGTAGCCCAATCCATCATGCAAACCAGCCTCCCATCCATTGGTTCTGTCTACACTTCCCACTGCCTCGGCAAAACAGCCAGCATAATTACAAAAGTCTGAGGTCACGACTCAAGAACAGCTTCTTCCCTGCTGCCATCAGACTTTTGAATGGACTTGCCTCACATTAAGTTATCTTTCTCTACATCCTAGCTATGACTGTAACACTACATTCTGCACCCTCTCCTTTCCTTCTCTATGAACGGTATGCTTTGTCTGTATAGCGCGCAAGAAACTATACTTTTCACTGTATGTTAATACATGTGACAATAATAAATAAAATAAAATAAAATCAAAATAAAATCAAATCATTTTAATTCAGTTCAAATTAGTTCAAATCACTTCAATTCAGTTGAAATCACTCAAATCAATTCAATTCATTTCAATTCAGTTCAAATCAGTTCAAATCAATTCAATTCAGTTCAAATCAATTCAACTCAGTTCAATTCAGTTTAAATCAGTTCAATCCTTCAACAACAAACTAAGGGTCATCAATTTAATCAATTTTCTGTGAACTTGAGCTCCTCCAGAACTCTGCTGCCCCATTCTAACCCACACCAAGTCCTAAAACCAAACCGTTTTCACACCAAGTGCTATACCTCACTGACCTGCCTTGATTTTAATGTTTTTATCCTTCTTTTCAAATTCCTTCATGGCCTTGTCTTCTTCCTTTCCCTGCAATCACCTTCATTTCATACAGCCCTCCAGCATCTAATTCTGGCCTCGTGACCATCACCACTTTTGGGGAGGCGACAGCCTAGTGGTATTATCACCAGACTATTAATCCAGAAACTCAGCTAATGTTCTGGGGTCCCGGGTTCGAATCCCGCCACGGCAGATGGTGGAATTTGAATTCAATAAAAAAATCTGGAATTAAGAATCTACTGATGACCATGAAACCATTGTCGATTGTCGGAAAAACCCATCTGGTTCACTCATGTCCTTTAGGGAAGGAAATCTGCCGTCCTTACCCGGTCTGGCCTACATGTGACTCCAGAGCCACAGCAATGTGGTTGACTCTCAACTGCCCTTGGGCAACTAGGGATGGGCAATAAATGTTGGCCAGCCAGCGACGCCCATGTCCCACAGATGAATAATAAAACAAAATTCCCCCTACCTACACATCTTCGGACACTAAGGAGCAATTTAGCATGGCCAACCCCTAACCTGCATACCTTTGGACACTAAGGGGCAATTTACCATAACCAATCCACGTAACCTACACATCTTTGGACACTAAGGAGCAATTTAGCATGGCCAATCCACCTAACCTGCACATCTTTGGACACTAAGGAGCAATTTAGCATGGCCAATCCACCTAACCTGCACATCTTTGGACACTAAGGGGCAATTTAGCATGGCCAATCCACCTAACCTGCACATCTTTGGGCACTAAGGAGCAATTTAGCATGGCCAATCCACCTAACCTGCATAGTTTGGACTGTGGGAGGAAACCCTTCGTAGTTTCATGTGGCTTTGGTCCGTTGCTATGATCAAGAGTCAAAGGACCCCGAACCCTTCACTTTGCTTTCTCTCCTGCTGAGATTTTCCAGAGTCCTCTGTTCCTTGTTTCAGATTCCAGCATCCCGCTTATCCAATCGGACCCCTATTTACATTTTCCCGGTCGAATATGCCTTCGTTCCTCTGCTGAATTGGGAATCGACGCAATTTAATTTTTGAATGAATCAGTGCACAAGGTGCCAAACTTCTCTGTGAGCCAACAGTGAAGGGCCAGAGGCTGATTTGCAGTCAGATAATAGTCGTAACATTCAGCAGAAAGTGAAATCCAACTCTCCTCTGAGCTGTCCTGACACTGACTCATTTTCTCACATGCTCAATGCGGTGATAAAAGGTATCTAGCGGCCAGTTCAGACCGAAATGTTACTGCGTGATGAATCCAATTAGGTTTTGTTGCCAACATTTGGTGGAAGTTGTACTCACAGGAACGCGTTATATTTTCCACTCTTGTTAGTCTTCAGACTCAGGATGGGATGATGGAAGGAGTTAATTAAACGACTGTCTTTAGAATCATTGAATCCCTACAATGTAGAAGGAGGCCATTCAGCCCATCGAGCCTGCACCGACAGCAATCCCACACAGGCTCTATCCCCGGGATCTTGGGTTCATGTCACACTACGTGTAACCCCCATCATTTGCAAAATCTGTCCTGGTTTGAGGCAATTCACACCTCTTTAACCTGTGATTATCCCTCTCTCCACTCACATTGTCTGAACCTGTAAAGACTTGATTACCTGTAAAGACTCGCATTCCAACCATTATCTTGCAAATGTGCCTCTGTCTATATATGCCCTGTCTGTGAACCCAACTCTCCACTCACCTGATGAAGGAGCGGCGCTCCGAAAGCTCGTGCTACCAAATAAACCTGTTGGACTTTAACCTGGTGTTGTGAGACTTCTTACTGTGACTATCCCCGTAACCCCATGTATTTACCCTGCTAATCCCCCTGACACTAAGGGGAAATTTACCATGGCCAATCCACACAAGCTGACCAGGAGTCTCTCCCACTCTTACCGCCAGCCATTGGCGTGTTTGGAAGGATTTTGCAGGTTGACACTCTACCTGTTTGGCCGCGTTATGAACGCACCTTCCTTGGCCGTCAAGTCCTGGGGTGGGACTCGAACCCGGAGCTTCCGGCTCAGGGGCAGGGACGCTAACCCCACTGCGCCACAAGACTCCTCTCTGAGGTATTTGCACTCATCCACTTGTGGCCTCCAGAAGGGGCCCGACTTTAATTGTGCCTTCATTGCTGGATATGCTTTCAGTTACTGAGACCCAGGGATCTGGATTTCCCTCCCTAAATACCCACCTTTTAAAACCTATCACTTTTGCCACACACACATCTAAAGATGTGGCTCAATGTTTAATAGTACCCCTGTGAAGCGCATTGGGCCATTTTACTAGCTTTTTAAAATTCATTCGTGGGACATGGGCGTCGCTGGCTGGGCCACCATTTATTGCCCATCCCTAGTTGCCCTTGAGAAGGTGGTGGTGAGCTGCCTTCTTGAATCGCTGCAGTCCAAGTTCGATGGGTTGACCCACAATGCTGTTAGGGAAGGAGTTCCAGGATTTTGACCCAGCGACTGCGAAGGAACGGCCAATCTATTTCCAAGTCAGGATGGTGAGTGTCTTGGAGGGAAACTTGCAGGCGGTGGTGTTCCCATGTATCTGCTGCCCTTGTCCTTCTAGATAAAGTTTATTTATTAGTCACAAGTAGGCTTTCGTTAACACTGCAATGAAGTTACTGTGAAAATCCCCGAGTCGCCACACTCCGGCGCCTGTTCGGGTACACTGAGGGAGAATTTAGCACGGTCAATGCACCTAACCAACACGTCTTTCAGACTGTGGGAGGAAACCGGAGCACCCAGAGGAATCCCACGCAGACACGGGGTGAATGTGCAGACTCCGCACAGGCAGTGACCCAAGTTGGGAATCGAACCCGGGTCCCTGGAGCTGTGACTCAGCAATGCTAACCATTGTGTCTCCATGTATATGGAAGTGGTCGTGGGTTTGGAAGGTGCTGACGAAGGATCTTTGGTGAATTGCTGCAGTGCATCTTGTAGATGGTACACACTGCTGCTACTGAGCGTCGGTGGGGGAGGGAGTGGATGTTTGCAGATGTGGTGCCAATCAAGTGGGCTGCTTTTTCCTGGATGGTGTTGAGCTTCTTGAGTGTTGTTGGAGCTGCACCCATCCAGGCAAGTGGGGAGTATTCCATCACACTCCTGACTTGTGCCTTGTCGATGGTGGACAGGCTTTGGGGGGGCAGGAGGTGAGTTACTCACCGCAGTATTCCTAGCATCTGACTTGCTCATGTAGCCACTGTGTTTATGTGGTGAGTCCAGTTGAGATTCTGGTCAATGGTAACCCCAAGGATGTTGACAGTGGGAGATTCAGTGATGGTTACACCATTGAATGTCAAGAGTGATGGTTAGAGAATCTCTTATCGGTGATGGGCATTGCCTGGCATTTGTGTGGCGTGAATGTCACTTGCCACTTTTCAGTCCAGGTCTGGATATTGTCCAGATTTTGTTGCATTTGAACATGGACTGCTTCAGCATCTAAGGAGTCGTGAATAGGTTAAAAGCGCTATATAAACACCTATTTTAAAATGCTTTTATCCCTTTCTTCCGCCAGTTCTCCTCCAAGTCCCACTCACCATCCTGACTCGGAGCAACATTGCCATTCCTTCATTGTCGCTGGGTCAAAATCCTGGAAGTCCGCCTGTGGATGTATCGACACCACATGGGCTGTAGCTTTCAAGGTGGTAAGCTCACCACCACCTTCAGAAAGAATGTTCCCGATGGTGGAGGAGTCCAGAATGTTAGGTCATAGTTTGAGGATAAGGAGTAAAGCTTTTAGAACTGAGGTGAGGAGAAATTTCTTCACCCAGAGGGTGGTGAATGTGTGGAATTCACTGCCACAGAAGGTAATTGAGGCCAAAACACTGTCTGATTTCAAGAAGAAATTAGATATAGCTCTTGGGGTTAAAAGGATCAAGGGAAATGAGGCAGCACGATGGCACAGTGGTTAGCACTGCAGCCCCACAGCACCAGGGACCCACGGTCGATTCCCGGCTTAGGTCACTGTCTGTGCGGAGTGTGCACATTCTCCCCGTGTCTGCGTGGGTTTCCTCCGGGTGCTCCAGTTTCCTCCCACACGCCAAAGATGTGTGGGTTAGGTTGATTGGCCGTGATAAATTGACCCTAGTGTCAGGGGATTAACAGGGGAAGTACGTGGGGTTACGGGGGTAGGGCCTGGGTGGGATTGTGGTCGGTGCAGACTCTGGGCCGTATGGCCTCCTTCTGCACTGTAGGGATTCTATGAAGGGGGGGAAAATCAGGAGATTGAATTTGATGATCAGCCAAGATCAAAATGAATGATGGAGCAGGCTCGACGGGCTGAATGGCCTACTCCTGCTCATATGTTTCAAGGGCTGATCCTGCTGGCAAAGCTCACATCCCACGATAGCATAACAAAACATTAATGCAGACAGAGCTATGTATCAATTAATGCAGACAGAGCCATGTATCAATATGCGTGTGGTTTTTCTTTGGGAGAGAGCCCCTATAATTTACGATTTCAGTTTTTTCAAAACCAGTGCTACATTAAAGACGCCCTAAAGTGACAGAAATCCATGGGAGTGAACCAGAAACAAGGGTTACAGCAGCAGAAAGAATTCATGTGCGGTTGGGCTAGGGTTCCCCCGGGGGTCATTTCTCAAAACATTCTGTTCCTAACCTACAATAACGGCAGGAATATTGAGACTGGATGGAATTGTGGTCAGTATGAGTATGATTTACAGCAGGATTGTAGATAGATCACCCAGGGAACAGAACAATAAAACACTGACTGAACAAAAAAACACATGCAATCAAAGTTTTTCATCATGTACTCATCGGAGCAGCTCGCAAAAACAAATAGCAACAGTAAAATGAACAGAATTTGTACTGCATGGGAAGAGTATGCTGATTGGTAGAGGTGTTACCATGGGAAATGTGGCATAAATTCTCACACAGTACAAACTTTTTCCTTTATTGTTAGCATTTTCTTACAAGCTGTTCTGATGGGTCCAAAATGGAAATCTTTGATAGCATCTCTTCTTTTAAACAAAAGTAATACTCAAGTCCTATACTACCAAATGACTTTAATGAGTGCAAAGCACGACACATTAGCCCTAATTTTACCGTCCCGCCCGCCACGAGAATGGGAGCAGGAGAGGGGCAGAGCATCGAAAGTTCATTGCCCTGGGCCGGGATTTTGCAGTTTCAGGATGGGCGAGGCCATAAAACCCTGCCCACAATCTACAAGTCACTTTAGAATCATAGACTAGAATCCCTACATTGCAGAGGAGGCCATTCAGCCCATCGGATCTGCACTGACTCTCTGACAGAGCATCTTACCCAGGACCCCTCCCCCACCCTATTCCTGTAACCCACAAATTTAGCATGACCAATCCAGCTAACCTACACATCTTTGGACATTAAGTGGCAATTTACAGAATACCACAGTGCAGAAGAGGCCCTTCGGCCCATCGAGCCTGCACCAACGCAGCTGTGCATGGATTGAGAATGGCCAATCCCCCTAAACCTGCATATCTTTGGAGACGAAGGGGCAATTTAGCATGGCCAATCCACCTAACCTGCACATCTTTGGATACTAAGGGGTAATTTAGCATGGCCAATCCACCCAACCCACACATTTTTGGATTTTAAGAGTTAGCGGGCAATAGTTGAATTTTCCCACATTTGAGCACAATAAACTTTTCTCAACATAGCTGTGGGCAGCTACAAGAGAAAAGAACAGCACATTTTTGGCTTTCGAGGTCCAAGTGTTATTTAAGGGGAATGTCTATGCAAGGGACAGTAATGACAGTAGTTGTAACATCAGGGCAACGAAACCAGGCTCATCACAATGGGTTAGCATGCAAGTTCAACAGGTAATAAAGGAAGGCAAATGGAATGTTGGATTTTATTTCGTAGGGAATGATGTATAAAAGGGAAGTCTTGTTAAAATGATACAAGCCACTAGTTAGAATACTGTGAATGGTTTTGGTCCCCTTATCCAAGGAAAGATATATTGGAATTGGAAGCAGTACAGAGAAGAGCGGTACAGAGAAGGGCGGCATGGTAGCACAGTGGTTAGCACTGCTGCTTCACAGCTCCAGGGACCTGGGTTCGATTCCCGGCTCGGGCCAATGTCTGTGTGGAGTTTGCACATTCTCCTCGTGTCTGCGTGGGTTTCCTCCGGGTGCTCCGGTTTCCTCCCACAGTCCAAAGATGTGCAGGTTAGGTTGATTGGCTATGCTAAAATTGCCCCTTAGTGTCCTGGGATGCATAGGTTAGAGGGATTAGTGGGTAAATATGTAGGGATATGGAGTTGGACCTGGGTGGGATTGTGGCCGGTGCAGACTCGATGGGCCGAATGGCCTCTTTCTGTGCTGTAGGGATTCTAAGATTCACTAGGTTGATCCCAGGTATGAGGAGAGATTGAGTAGGTTGGGCCTATATTCATTGGAGTTTAGAAGGAGAGACAACCTTATTGAGACGGACTCAGAGATATTCAGCATGGAAACAGGCCCTTTGGCCCAACTCGTCCATGCCAACCAGAATCATAGAACAGCAGGAGGCCATTTGGCCCATCGAATCTGCCCGACCATAATCCCACATAGACCCCATCTCCATAACACCATGCATTTAACCTAGCTAGTCCCCCCTATTGCCCCTTAGTGAACTCTGAGGGGCAATTTAACATGGCCAATCCACCTTTGGACTGTGGGAGGAAACCAGAGCACCCGAGGAAACCCATGCAGACACAGGGAGAATGTGCAAATTCCACACAGACAGTGACCCAAGCCAGGAATCGAACCGGGTCCCTGGCGCTGAGAGGCAGCAGTGCTAACCACTGTGCCACCCAGGTAAAGAATAGAATTCTCAAGGGGTTTGATAGTGTAGATGCTGGAAGGTTGTCTCTCCTTGTGGGACAGCCTAGGAACAGAGGGCATCATCTCATAGCGGTCACCCATTTAAGACAGAGGAGGAATTTCTTCCGAGGGTTGTGAATCTATGGAATTTATAACCGCAGAGGGCTGTAGAGGCTGGGTCGTTAAGTATGTCCAAGGCGGAGATGGGTTATTGGAATAAGGCAGGAAAATGGAGCTTATGATTATCACATCCGATCAGTCATGAACTTATCGAATGGCAGAGCAGACTCAATGGGCCAAATAGGATCATAGAATCCCTGCAGTGCAGGAGGCCATTTGGCCCATTGAGTCTGCACCAACCACAATCCCGTCCAGGCCCTATCCCCGTAACCCCACACATTTACCCTGCTAATCCCCCTGACACTAAGGGTCCAATTTAGTACGGCCAGTCAACCTAACCCACACATCTTTGGACTGTGGGAGAAAATCCACGCAGACACAGGGAGAATGTGCAGACTCCACACAGACAGTGGCCCAAAGCCGGCATTGAACCCGGGTCCCTGGCGTTGCGGAGCAGCAGTGCTAACCACTGCGCCACCCTTCTTGCCTACTTCTGTTCCTACGTCTTAGGGCAATAGATGTGGACATATTAACTATAGCTAAAAAATGACCAAGTAACACACTGCAAAAGAACAGTCCGGGGGGAAAACCAGATAGAGAATTATCTTTGAAACCACCAACCTTGACTGTTTACATGAACAGGCTGTTCAAAGGATTGAAGAGTAGATACGTTGTTGCGAGATTGGATCCAGACATATAATTTTGATGAGTACAAAGGAGACTGATGTTTGGAGAGTTTGAAGAAAGACTTTTATAGTTTCTAGTTTTGCGTACACTCCAGATTTATTGCGTGCACATGATATCAACCACCAATATTACTGCACCCAATTTTGTATTACTTAGGACTTAATCTCAGGGCCGAGACTGATCCCAGGAATTGGTGTGCGCGCGCGTGTGCTCTGCACATTCTCCCCGTGTCTGCGTGGGTTTCCTCCCACAGTGTGCGCGCACATGCGTGCTGCACATTCTCCCCGTGTCTGCATGGGTTTCCTCCGGGTGCTCTGGTTTCCCCCCACTGTCCGAAAGATGTGCTGGTTAGGTGCATTGGCCGTGCTAAATTCTCCCTCAGTGTACCCGAACGGGCGCGGGAATGTGGCAACTAGGGGATTTTCACAGTCACTTCATTGCAGTGTGAATGTAAGCCCACTTGTGACACTAATAAATAAACTTAAAACAAACTCAATCACCTCTACCAAGCCCAAAGCAGATCAAAGAGTTGCTGGGTATGAACACTTGTGTTGAATGACAGCACAAAGTGGAATGCATGGCCTTGGATGGAGGGCAGACCAAAATACAGAGTTATTCCAAGAAAGCATTTCCTTTTCCACCACGTGAGTGTGATGTAGATCATCCACTTCCGCAGAACCACAATCTCCAGCTCTTAGATCGAAGCGTCATCAACAACCTTCACATCTCTCAGGCTCCCACTGTATTCTGTTCAGAGGATGTTGTTGATCATGAAAACAGACAATGTACATGTTTAGGATAGCTTTAATTAAAAGTTAAGTTTATTTATTAGGGTCACAAATAGGCTTGCATCAACACTGCAACGAGGAACAAATTGAGAATCAGGCATGAGTGGCGAGTGGGGCAGATGACGACTTTGAAGTTTCACAAGTAGGCTTACATTAACACTGCAACTAAGTTATCGTGAAATTTCCCCTAGTCGCCACACTGGTGTCTGTTTGGGTACACCGAGGGAGAATTTAGCATGGCCAATGCACCTAACCCACACGTCTTTCAGAGGGTAGGGGGAAACCCACACAGACGTAGAGAACATGTAGTCTCCGCACTGACAGTGACCCAAGCTGGGAATCGAACCCCGGGTCCCTGGCGCTGTGAGGCAGCAGTGTTAACCACCATGCTGCCCAAAAAGCCTTTGAATACTACAAAGATTCAATTGTTTGATGCTGGAATGAGTCTGTTAACTCTATTCTGGGTGAAGTTTGTCAAAGCTGAATGCGGTTAGAGAGGGAGAGAAACCAAACTGGAAGCTTGTGACTGACCACTTTTTAAAGAAAGTATTGTAAATAAATCTCTCGCAACCAAACTGCCTGGTGTCATTTCTACACATCTCCAAAGCAGAGGGCAGAGTTTTCCTGCCCCACGCAGCCTAGGAATTGTAGCAGGCAGGACATACACCATACAAAGATCTGTTGACCTTGGCTAGGATTTTCCAGCGAGTATGGCTGGAAAACCAAGAGTCTGCAGCATTTTCCTCACTAGTTAACAAAGTTGGTCCTCTTTACAGAACTGACTCAATTTTCACAGCGACCTTGGCACAAAATAAAAGCTTTTTGATGGGAGAGAGAGAACAGAGGGAGAGTCCAAAGGTATGTGGGTTAAATTGACCCTACAATCAGGGGTGTTACGGGGATAGGGTCTGGGTGAGATTGTGGTCAGTGCAGACTCGATGGGCCAAATGGCCTCCTTCTGCGCTGTCAGGATTATATAACTGAAAGCTTTATTCTAATAAACTAGGTCAACAACTGTCGTGGATTGTAGCGAGTGAATGGTCCTTAGCTTAAACCATTTCCGTTATTTAAAAATCAGGTTATGTATGGGTGTTGATTAAAAAGTATTTTTAGCAACAAATAAAACTACCAGTTTATAAATTAGATAAATATAACCTTGCTATGGGGAGAAAGAGAGGAGAGTGGGACTAATTGAGATGCTATTGCAAAACACTATGGGTTGGTGATCTTGATCATAGAATGGAATATTTCAGAATCCTACAGTGCAGGAGGCCATTTGAACCATCGAGTCTGCACCGACAATAATTCCACCCAGGCCCTATCCCCATAGCCCCACATATTTACCCTGCTAATCTCCCCGACACTAAGGGGCAATTTAGCATTGCCAATCCACCCAACCTGTACATCTGCGGACTGTGGGAGGAAACCCACACAGACACAGGGAGAACATGCAGACTCCGCTCAGAGTGACCCAAGCCAGGAATCAAACCTGGGCCCTTGGTGCTGTGAGGCAGCAGTGCTACATTTCAATTGGTGACACTGCCCCTTCTGAATCAGAAGGTTGTGGGTTCAAATCCCACTCCAGTAACCTGAACACACTAAAATCTGGACTGATGCTCTTGTGCAGTAATGCTACTTTAACTGCTGGGGAGAGGGGTTGTGGGCTGCAAGTTCATCTGAAAAATCTCTGCTTCTGAGTATCATAGAATCCCTACAGTGCAGGAGGCCATTTGGCCCATTGACCACAATCCCACCCAAGCCCTATTCCCATAACCCCACATATTTACCCCACTAATCTACGCATGCCAGGACACTAAGGGACATTAGCACAGCCAATGCACCTAACCAGCACGTCTTTTGGACTGTGGAAGGAAACCCACGCAGAGTCCACACAGACAGGAATTCCCAAGGCGGGAATCGAACCCGGGTCCTTGGCGCTGTGAGGCAGCAGTGCTCACCACTAGGCTGCCCTAAATTTTATTTTGAAGTATTTCAATTGCACTGGGTTTATGGAAATTTGAACCAAAAATTAACTCAAGATGCACAGCCCAAATTATTGATTAACCCAAAGTGGAAATGTTAGGAGTTTGAACACAGGAAGGACAAATGAAGAAGAAATAAATATTTCAGTGTGGAAAAATTAAAGGCCAAACCTCAAGTATATTTAATAATCACTCAAGTTTCCTAATATCATTCCATTGTAGTATGACAAATGTTTGGTTTTCTGTACAAGGATAATGGTGGCACAGTGGGTACACTGCTGCCTCAGTGCCAGGGACCTGGGTTCAACTCCAGCCTTGAGTGACTGTGCAAACTCCACACATTCTCCCCGTGTCTGCATGGGTTTCCTCCAGGTGCTCTGGTTTCCTCCCAGTCCAAAGATGCCGGTTAGGTGGATTGGCCATGTGAAATTGCCCCATTAGGGTCCAAAAGATGTGGTTAGAAAGCCATAGAAACCCTACAGTGCAGAAAGAGGCCATTTGGCCCATCGAGTCTGCACCGACAACAATCCCACCCAGGCCCATCCCTGTATTCCTACATATTTACCTGGTAATCCCTCTAACCCTCATTTACCCACTAATCCCTCTAATCTACACATCCCAGGACACAAAGGGGTAATTTACCTTGGCCAATCAACCTAACCCGCACATCTTTGGACTGTGGAAGGAAACCGGAGCACCCAGAGGAAGCACACAGACACGGGGAGAATGTGCAAACTCTGCACAGACAGTGACCCGAGCCAGGAATCGAACCCAGGTCCCCAGAGCTGTGAAGCAGCAGTGCTAACCACTGTGCTACCGTGCCGCCCCGGGATGTGGGGATTGGCCATGGTAAATGCACAGAATTACCAAGGTGTGCTTGAGAGTTAGTGCCGACTCAATGGGTTGAATGGCCTTCCTCTGCACTTGGGAATCTGATTCCCTGCAATGCGGGTGGTCGCCATTTGGCCTATTGAGCCTGCACCCACCCAGGCCCTAACCCTGTAATCCCATGTACGTACCCAGCAAATACCCCTGACTCTAAAGGGGCAATTTAGTATGGTCAAACCAACCTAAAAGCCACACATCTTTGACACGAGGGAGGAAACCAGAACACCTGGAGGAAACCCATTCAGTAATGGGAGAACTGGCACACTCCACACTAGACAGCCACCCAAGGCTGGAATCGAACCCTGGTCTCTGGCACTATGAGGCAGCAGTGCTAACCACTCTGCTGCCCATTCAACTTGTGCATAAAACTAAACAATCATACACAAGTTGTCTGTAAGACAAAGCAGAATTAGACCACTCGGCCCATCGAGCCTGCTCCACCATTCAATCATGGCTGATATTTTTCTCATCCCCATAACCCAATTCTTTTAATCAGGAACCTATCTATCTCTGTCTTAAAGACACTCAATGACCTGGCCTCCACAGCCTTCTGTGGCAAAGAGTTCCACAGATTCACCACACTGAAGAAATTCCTCCTCATCCCTTTAGCCTGAGGTTGTGCCCTCTGGGTTCTAGTTTTTCCTACTAGTGGAAACATCCTCTCTACGTCCACTAGGCCTCGCAGTATCCTGCAAGTTTCAATAAGATCCCCCCTCAACCTTCTAAACTCCAAGTACAGACCCTCAACCATTCCTCGTACAAGTCTTCATTCCAGGGATCATTCTTGTGAACCTCCTCTGGATCCTTTCCAAGGCCAGCACATCCTTCCTTAGGTATGGGGCCTAAAACTGCTCACAATACTCCAAATGGGGTCTGACCAGAGCCTTGTACAGACTCAGAAGTACATCCCTGCTCTTGTATTCGAATATCATTCCATTGCTGCAGCAGTGCTAACCCAGTGCCTCCGTGGCACCCCTTTGGATTCTACGAGTGAATATGGATTGCCGAATTATTGAAAGAGCAAATTCCTCCTCAAATTGACTACAACTGGTTGACTACAGAATGTGGATCGAAGTCAGCATGGAAAGAAGAGCCTATAGAGAGAGGCACACATTGTAAACTAAACCTTCATCTTTGAAAGATTACAATCTAAAATTTACAAACATGTCTTTCACATCAATCACAGAATACTACAGTGCAGAAGAGGCCCTTCAGCCCATCGAGTCTGCACCGATGCACGAAATGCCCTGACCCGCCCACCTAGTCCCACTTGCCAGCATTTGGCCCGTAGCTTTGAATGTTGTGTCAAGTGCTCATCCAGGTACTTTATAAAGGATGTGAGGCATCCCGCCTCTACCACCCTCCCAGGCAGTGCATTCCAGACCCTCACCACCCTCTGGGTTAAAAAAATCTTTTCCTCAAATCCCCCCCTAAACCTCCCACCCTTCACTTGTGTCCCCTCGTAACTGACCCTTTAAAGTTCAAGTTAATTTAGTCACAAGGCTTATATTAACACTGCAATGAAGTTAGTGTAATTCCCCTAGTCGCCACACTCCGACGCCTGTTCGGGTCAATGCACCTAACCAGCAGGTCTTTCTGACTGTGGGAGGAAACTGGAGCACCTGGAAGAAACCCACACAGACATGGGGAGAATGTGCAAACTCCGCACAAACAGTGACCCAAGCCAGGAATTGAACCCAGGTCCCTGGCGCTGAGGCAGCAGTGCTAACCACTGTGCCACCATGCCACCCCCACAACCAAGGCCCTTCAACTAAGGGGAACAAACTGTTCCCTATCTACCCTGTCCATGCCCCTCAATCTCAAACACCTAATGCAATTCCAATGTGCCCCAAAACAGATTACTGTAAATTCTTATCCTATTGGCATTTATTGGAGTTCTGACAATCAGTGCTTAATTTAGAAAGGCGACAGTTCCATTCCCAGGCACCAACAGGAAAAGTACATTTAACTTCTCACAATATTTCAGTGACGAGTTGATCTGGAAGAAATGTCCTGCAAGCAATTTCAAAACAGTTAGCATCAATTTCCAACATCCAACAGTTGTATTAAACTTGGTGTCCAAAGGAATCCGCTTCCATGAGCGGTACTTTCAACTTGCTGCCCTTTGACCTGGTTTTTATTGACCACAGTTTTTATTGACTATGTGGAGAGCACAAAGCACCTTGAAGGTACATGAAATCCAGACCAGCCAAGTATGCATCTGGAACTTTCTACAGAGTGTACAATTGAATTGTGGGGAGGAGGAGGAATAGTGAATGGGTAACAGACTCATGGTATTTGTTCTAAGTCGGGGAGGCGATGGCCTAGTGGTATTATTGCTAGACTATTAATCCAGAAATTCAGCCAATGTTCTGGGGACCTGGGTTCAAATCCCACCACGGCAGGTGGTGGAATTTGAATTCAATTTTTAAAAATCTGCACTTAAGAATCTACTGACGACCATGAAACCATTGTCGGAAAAACCCATCTGGTTTACTAATGTCCTTTAGGGAAGGAAATCTGCCATCCTTACCCGGTCTGGCCTACATGTGACTCCAGAGCCACAGCAATGTGGTTGACTCTCAACTACTCTTCAAGTGCAACGAGGGCTGGGCAATAAATGCTGGCCAGCCAGTGACACATGTCCCACAAATGAATAAACTCAATCCATTGTTAAGTGTGACCCTTAGTAAGAAGATTACTGCAAGTCATTTACTGTAGAAAATTAGTACACAGTCAGTAGCTAACCAACTGTCCATTGGGATAACCCAGCGATTAAAATATTGCACCCAAAAATAGAAAATGTTGGAAAATCTCAGCAGGTCTGACAGCATTTGAGAGAATAGAGCCAATGTTTCAATCTGGATCTTGGGTGGCACAGTGGTTGGCATTGCTGCCTCAGTGCCAGGGACCTGGGTTCCATTCAGGCCCCTGGTCACTATGTGGAGTTGCACACTCTCCGTGGTCGCGTGGGTTTGAGTCACAAGGAGAGACTAGATGGATTGAGACTTTGTTTTTACCCCCAGAGTGTCGGAGGCTTAGGGGTGATCGGAAAGAGATCTATAAAATAATGAGGGCATAGATAAAGGTAAACTTGGAATACCGTGTACAGTTCTGGTCACCCTATTATACAAAATGATATTAAACTAGAAAGAGTGTAGAAACGATTTACGAGGATGCTACCGGGACTTGATGGTTTGAGTCGAGAGGCTGGATAGACTGGGACTTTTTTCTTTGGAGTGTAGAAGGCTGAGGGGTGATCTTATAAAGGTCTATGAAATAATGAGGCATAGATCAGCGAGATAGTCAACATCTTTTCCCAAAGGTCGGGGAGTCTAAAACTAGAGGGCATAGGTTTAAAGTGAGGGGGGAGAGATACAAAAGGGTCCAGAGGGGCAATTTTTTCACAGAGGGTAGTGAGTGTCTGGAACAAGATGCCAGAGGTATTAGTAGAGGCAGGTACAATTTTGTCTTTTTAAAAAACAGTTAGACAGTTACATGGGTAAGATGGGTTTAGAGGGATATGGGCCAAATGTGGGCAATTGGGACTAGCTTAGTGGTTAAAAACTGGGCAGCATGGACAAGTTGGGTTGTAGGGCCTGTTCCTGTGCTGTAAACCTCTGACTTGTGCGGGTTAGGTGGATTGGCCATGCTAAATTGCCCCTTAGTGTCAGGGGGATTAGCATGGGATTACAGGGATAGGGTTTGGGTGGGATTGTTGTCAGTGCAGGCTTGAAGGGCCAAATGTGTTGAGGCACTGATGAAGGGTCATCCAGACTCGAAACATTGTCTCTATTCTCTCTCTATAGATGATATCAGACTTGGAGATTTTCCAGCATTTTGTTTGATTCCAGCATCCGTAGCACTGTGCTTTCATCTTGGGTGATTAGATTGCACAAGGTTTACAGCTTTCAGCTCGTGTGTTATCATAGAAACCCTACAGTGCAGAAGGAGGCCATTCGGCCCATCGAATCTGCACCAACCACAATCCCACCCAGGCCCTATTCCCGTAGCCCCATACATTTACCCTGCTAATCCTCGACACTAGAGTTTAGCATGACCAATCAACCCAACCTGCACATCTTTGGAGTGTGGGAGGAAACCGGAGCACCTGGAGGAAACCCATGCAGACACGGGGAGAACATGCAAACTCTGAACCTGGATCCCTGGCACCGAGAGGCAGCAGTGCTGACCACTGTTCTTGAGACATTTATCCACACAATCACTAGACAGTTTCTCCTATGTAGGTAGTTACGAGCCCCATTCAGCCACCAAAACACTGCCGATTCCACAGCACCGGAGAATCATTCACAACTGCAAGAGAGCTATTTAACATTCGATCTTTTATAATACAGTTTCACATTCTAGAAGGATCAGCAACTTACATCTGAAATCCTGTAGTCCTTGTACAAGCAAAAAGCAACCACACTCTTTAATACTTTAAGTACTCAACACCAAAGTAAGCAAAAAAAAAAAAATACAATTGCACCTTTTCTTAAACTACTGTATGGGCTAGAATCAGCATTTCCCAAAACACAACTGAACTAACATTTAAGTTATAATACAGATTACAATTTTAATTGCACAAAAAATCCTCGATGCATAAATATTCTTCATTACACCAGTACAAAAATACTTGTACTCAATATTGTTCAAAATACTTTTAACAAGAACAGCTGATATTTGGCAAGACAGGTTTTTTCCTTCCCTCCAGAAGAGACAAGTTAACACGCCAAGGGCACTAAACAAGAAAAACAAAAGAGGGGGTGGGGGGGGGGGGGAAAAACAGAACACAAGAAAATGCTGTGGCAACTTCCAAAATGTACTGGTGGACATCCAGATGTCATCAGCTGGGAGATCTCTTCAATGGCAACATAGCCTGCTGGTTACACCCTCCGAACATCTGGCCAACTGCTCAATTCCACACTGCTGAACCGTCTTGTGAAATGGTTAACTCAACAGAAGGAGTGGCAAGATGGGGGGGGGGGGGCAAAGGTCAAACTGGTGGATGCATTGACAGAATACATTTACAAAAGGAAAAAAGAAAAAACCAATTATATTAGCCATGGTGTTCGTGTGCTGGTCGTAATACTTCACAGTTCCTTCAATGTCAACCTTTAATTAAATTTTTTTTTTTGAAGTGCCACAGCAGGGGTGCCACTGTGCCGTTGGTCCTTGGCATCGCCCAGATCAGGCCGCCAGGTTACAGATCCTCCCCACGTGGAATAGTTCACCAGTAAAGTTCTTTAAACCCACAGTCCTCGGTGACCACACTTGTCGTCGTCCCCCCCCCGCCACCCCCTCCCCCCCCACAAGTGGAGTGGAGACCAGCTAGATGTCCAAAATCTCCTTCAGTAACTTGAGCCTGAAAACCAAGTCCAGTCTGTCCTTGCACATCACTCCTTGGAGAAACTTGTTTTCTTGGATATGGGCAGTCTAGAAGGAACACAAACACATGGTACATCAAGACGGTGTGTTTAGCTGCTGCACGTAACCCATTCCAAACATCTAACCGGCGCTCCTTGACAATTCAATGCCATTTACCTGGTCAAGGGTGTTGGCTGTGAAGAGGGGGTTGAATAAACTAGGATTGTTTTCACTGGAAAGACGGAGGCTGAGGGGAGGCCAGATAGAGGTCTACAAAATTATGTGAGGGATAGACAGAGGCTTTCTTCCCCCAGGGTGGAAGTGCCAATTATAAGGGGGCACAGATTCAAGGGGAGAGGAGGAAGAGTTTAAGGGAAACTGGAAAGGTTTTCCAGGCAGAGAGTGGTGGGTGTCTGGAACGCGCTGCCAGAAGAGGTGGTGGAAGCTGGCACATTAGCAACATTTAAGAGGCATTTGGATGGGTACATGAATAGGGAGGCAATAGAGGGATATGGACTGAGTAAGGGAAGGGTTTTTTTTTAGTTAGTGCATCATGTAGGGCGTCACGGTGGCAGAGTGGTTAGCACTGCTGCCTTAGCACCAGGGACCAGAGTTCGATTCCTGACTTGGGTCACTATTTGCAGAGTCTGCACGTTCTCCTCATGTCTGCGTGGGTTTCCTCCGGGTGCTCTGGTTTCCTCCTACAGTCCGAAACACGTGCTGGTTAGGGTGCATTGACCCGAACAGGCACCAGAATGTGGCGACTAAGGGAATTTCACAGCAACTTCATTGCAGTGTTAATGCAAGCCTTACTTGTGACTAATAAATAAACTTTTTTTAAAAAACGATCAGCAGAGGCTTGGAGGGCTGAAGGGCCTGCATCGGTGCTGTACTGTTGTTCTTTATGACCATCACCGAATCCCCCACTAGCCCAATCCCATTTTCCTGTACTGGTTCCTATCCCGGAATGTTATGATATTTCAAGTGCTCATCCAAATATTTTTGAAACGGTTATAAAGTTTCTGGCCTCCCACTGTCTTTCCAGCGAGTGTAACCCAGATTCCTCTGAAAAATCTCCTGCCCCTTACCCTTGTTTCAGGAACTTTGCATACACAGCTGCTTTTGAGGCCTTGGAAAGAGAAATTTTCTGGTTTCCAGATCACTCAATCATTCAGACCATCTTCTGGGTTTTTTTAATTTCATGAAATGTGGGCATCGCTGGCCAGGCCAGCATTTGGTACCGATCCCTAATTGTCCTTGAACAGAATGGCTTGCAAGGCCATTTTAAGAGAACAGTTCAGAATCAAATTAAATACAAAAGGCAAGACACTGAAGAGGCCTTTTCATCGAATCCCTACAGCACAGGAGGCGGCCATTCGGCCCATCGAATCTGCACCGACCCACAGTCCCACCCAGGCCCTATCCCCATAACCCCATGCATTTACCCTAGCTAGCCCCCCTGACACCAAGGGACAATTTACCATGGCCAATTCACCTAACCCGCACATCTTGGGAATGTGGGAGGAAACCGGAGCACCCGGAGGAGTGTCTGGAGTCCACTCCCATGTATTGGCTGACGTTAGGATAAATCCGGTCGGTTGTGTCGAATTCCCTTTTTTCTCTCGAGTTCAAGTTTATTTATTAGTCGCAAGTGAGGCTTACATTAACACTGCAATGAAGTTACTGTGAAAATCCCCTAGTTGCCACACTCCGGGGCCTGTTCAGGTACACGGAGGGAGAATTTAGCATGGCCAATGCACCTATGACGTGGAGATGCCGGCGTTGGACTGGGGTAAGCACAGTAAGAAGTCTCACAACACCAGGTTAAAGTCCAACAGATTTAATTGGTAGCAAATACCATAAGCTTTCGGAGCACAGCTCCTTCACCTAACCAGCATATCTTTCGGACTGTGGGAGGAAACCGGAGCACCCAGAGGAAACCCATGCAGGCATGGGGAGAAGGTGCAAACTCCGCACGTGACCCAAGCCAGGAATCGAACCCAGGTCTTTGGCGCCGTGAGGCAGCAGTGCTAACCACTGTGCCACCCCTTTCGGGCAGGGCATCGCAAAGCAATTGGTTTTGCATCAAGTTTGGCACCTGCTCTGCTAGTCAAGGATGCAAATGCCAGGTTTGGAGCTTGATTCGATAGTGAACAGGGAAACCAGATACAGTCACATTCCCATCTTTTCCTGTAACCACCACCAGAAGTAAACCTGGATATGGGAAAAGAGCAGGGAAAGCATGCTGGCCGGCTGTAATGTACTTACTAAATACTTAACAAAACTGACGGGACTTCCATCCTTGTGGGGAAGCTTCAGACGGAGGATACCAGCGCATCTGAAAGAGGAGGAAACGGCAAATCACTATTTGCAAGATAACCAATGTCAGGGTACAATAGTTAGGTCTCCCTCTTCATTGCATTTATCAACATGTCTTCCACAGTTGCATTAAGACCTCCATTATATACCATTGTGGATTGATTCAAAGCATGTCCGAGGGTATTAGAGTGTTTCATTAGTAAAACATCTTATCCAATTACAGCACATTATCTCCAAGTACCAATCTGGGCTGAAGTCCATCATAACACGGTGGGCTTACTGTCTGTACTATTAATCAGTGTGGCGATTACTGTAAGGAGATTGCGAGTAAACATCCGACTTGGATTGTCCCATAAAGAGACACAGCTGGGCCACTTGGGGGGTGTAGGTTAGTACCAAGACAGCTTCTTACGATACACTGGTTTGTACCCAAAATACCATCCTGGATTGATTCTGTAACACCATGGATGTGGTATTGAGAACGTAGTCTGCTAATCTTGGTCACTGCCAAATCTAGACTTTGGAATTCTTGAGACATTGGGAAATTTCTGGTGTCTCAGGATGTCAAATTGCAAACATCTGGCTTTCATTAGGGCAGAGGTGATCGGCGTATGCACATAGACAGACAGTGAGAACACTTGGGGAAAGAGCTTCTTGTTGGTTAGCAGCACAGAGGAAGCATCTTGCAATAAACCAGCTTGAACCCAGAGGCCAGTCGGAGTTGATCCTTCCATTGTAGGCACTTGCTGAGTAACGGTGTGCTAATCTTGGACGCTGCCAAATCCAGACTCTGGAATTCAGGCATTGGTAAATTTCTAGTTAATTTCCAGAGTCTGTGCGTCAAATTGCAAACATCTGGTTGCCGTTGGGACAGAGGTGATCAATGAATGGTGGGTAGGTAGAACTGCTTTTATAACGGACTGTTCTAACAGCTGACATTTTATCCGTCCACATTCAAAATTAACTAGTGATCTCTAGATTAACACATGAATCATTTAAAGGAGCGTTTAGATATCATAGCCAACTCTGCATTCAGTTTTCAGAAGGGGCAGTGGGAGGAGAATGATATCAAACCTACAAGGAGTGCAGGAACAGAATGGCCCAGGTACGAATGTGCATAGATCAAATCTGGCAGGAGAGGTGGAGTTAAAAAAAATATCATATAGTATTTTATGAATAAGTGCTTAGAATACAAGAGCAAGGAGGTTATGCTGAATTTAGAAGACACCAGTTTGACCTCAGTTGAAATATTGTGGACAGTTCTGAGCTATAGGAAGGATGCGAACGCACTGGAGTGTATGAAGAGGTTTACAAGAATGGTTCCAGGATGAGAAGCTTCAGTTACAAGGATAGATTGGGACCGTTCTCCTTGGGGAGAAGGTGGCGGCTAAGAGAAGATTTGATGGAGGTGTTCAAAATCAGGAGGGGGGGGTTGGCTGGACAGAGTAGAAACTGTTCCCACTCAGAAAAGGATCAAGACGACAGGCACGGATTTAAAATCATTTGCAAAAGCAGCAAACGCAATGCAAGAAGAAACTTTTTCCACGCAGGGAGTGGTTGGGGCCTGGAGGTGTGATGGAGGCAGGTTCAATCGAGGCAGTCGAGTGGGCATTAGATTATTTGAATAGAAACAATGTGCAGAAGTACGGGGAAAAGGTAGGGGAATGACACCAAGCCATGATGCCCGGTTGGAGAGCTGGTACAAACATGGGCTGAATGGCCTCTTCCTGTGCCATGCTTCACAATTATTTTCCCCTCGTATTAAAGTCAAATTCAAACCGATTACAGCAGCCACCTACACCAGAAAAACCCAAGCCCTTGTTCAAAGGATCGTTTCAGTTACAAACTACAGCACAAATTGGACAGTTATTTCCTGATCAAAGGACTACGTTGAAACCAAGCGTGGGTTCATGATACTTAGTCAGTCAATCTCCCTCCCAGAATGGAGATATTAAGAGAATACTCAGTTATATTTGGTAATCCGATCTCCACAATGTATACTGACCAAGCAATGAAACTTTCACATTAAGGGACAATTTACCCCTTGGCATAAAGTTTAGTGAAAAGGGAGATGTATAGACACTACGGAGCTGTTCAGGTAACATTGTATAATTCATTGTACATTCAACGCCCGTGGGTACTGGACATTGAATCCTAGAATCCCTACAGTGCAGAACGAGGCCATTCAGCCCATCGAGTCTGCACCAACCACAATCCCACCCAGCCTCGATCCTCCCAACCCTACATATTTACCCCGCTAATCCCCCTGACACGAGGGGGAAATTTACCATGGCCAATCGATCCAACCTGCACATCTCTGGACTGTGGGAGGAAACCCACGCAGACACGGGGAGAATGTGCAAACTCCACACAGACAGTGACCCGAGGCCGGAATTGAACCTGGGTCCCTGGCACTGCGAGGCAACAGTGCTAACCACTGTGCCACCCTGTAACTTCTGGAGTACAGGTCGCTAAACCAATGCTGCAATGGGCCAACCAAGGATTTGCTGCTTCAAGCACTTAAGCCAATGTGATTCTGGGCCCATTGCCCACCAGTCTTGAATTACACTTTGAAATCAGAATAAGGAGTCTACTGGGGGTTACTCTGAGCAAGGCTATGATCACTCGGCCTCAGCTGGCATTGGGTGGGTCACCATGCAGATGTGAGATACCAGGATCCCGAAGCCCTCTGCTCAGTCAGGGCAGGCACAGCAGTGGACGAAGGAGGCAGTGCTCGGGGGTGGTCCTAAGAGCCAGCTTGACAAAATGCAGCATTGACAAACTCCCGGGCAACCATTGTGCTGGGATGGGAGGACACCTGGATGGACTCCTAGGCAATCGTGCTTGAGGGTTTGGGGGAGCGAAAACTAGATGGCAAAAACTTGGGAGTGAAGGATCCCGACATTTTGAGATCCAAGGGCAACAAAGCGAAGAGGAAAAGCAAGACTGGCAAGAACACACTGCGGCCCAGATATCAAAAATGACAACAACCCTACAACTGTGGCACAGTGGTTAACACTGCTGCCTCAGCACCAGGACCCAGGTTCAAATTCTGGCTTTGGATCAGTGTGGAGTTTGCACGTTCTCCCCGTGTCTGCGTGGGTTTCCTCCGGGTGCTCCGGTTTCCTCCCACATTCTGAAAGACGTACCGGTCAGGTGCATTGACCCAAACCGGTGCTGGACTGTGGCGTCTAGGAGAATTTCACAGTAACTTCACTGCAGTGTTAATGTAAACCACACTTGTGACTAATAAATAAACTTTAAATATGTGGGGTTACAGGAATAGGGCCTGGATGGGATTGTGCAGACTCAATGCGCTGAATGGCCTCCAACTGTACTGTAGGGATTCTATGATTAAGTCTGCAGACCTCAAATCCACCTCCGCTATCTTTTGACTCATGGAAGACAACCATCCCTCGCCAGTGAGGGACAAACAAGGAGGTTTAAAATGGATCGTTTTAACATGAAATATTTAAATCTGATCAGTTTTGTTGAGGGTGGTGATGGCCTAGTGATATTATCACTGGGCTATTAATCCAGAAACTCAGCTAACGTTCTGGGGACCCGGGTTCAAATCCCGCCAGGGCAGATGGTGGAATTTGAATTCAATAAAAAATATCTGGAATTAAGAATCTACTGATGACCATGAAACCATTGTCGGAAAAACCCACCTGGTTCACTAATGTCCTCCAGGGAAGGAAATCTGCCGTCCTTACCCGGTCTGGCCTACATGTGACTCCAGAGCCACAGCAATGTGGATGACCCAACTGCCCTCCAAGGGCAACTAGGGATGGGCAATAAATGCTGGCCCAGCCAGCGACGCCCATGTTCCATGAGTGAATAAAAAGTCTGACCAAAACATATGCTGGTTTCAAACTTCAAAATTACTACTTAAAAGGATTTCTGATCAAAGTTAAGTAGGCAACTGCTCCTCAATCTCTCTCATGCCAGTAAAAAAAATGTAAACAAGATTTCCAAACACTTTACTACAGCAGACCATTTCCCCCTACCCCGTTACTGCAATTACCCACACGAGCCTGCCTCACTCCACCCACACTTGGAGGAATCCTCTCAACGCAGTTGCAACTCAACTCTGGCAAATAGGATTGCAGTAAGAAGTCTCACAACACCAGGTTAAAGTCCAACAGGTTTATTTGGTAGCAAATGCCATTAGCTTTCGGAGTGCAGCTCCTTCGTCAGATGGAGTGGAAATGTGCTCTCAAAAACAGTGCAAACAGACACAAAATCAAGTTACAGAATACTGATTAGAATGCGAATCCCTACAACCATTTATCCCTACAGACATTTATGTCACATTATTAGTAACCCCCACAGCTTGCCTCCTGGGCTTGCAGAATCTCACTAGCTGTTCTGTCTGGAGACAATACACATCTCTTTAACCTGTGTTTAATGCTCCCTCCACCCACATTGTCTGTACCTTTAAGACCTGGCTGGTTGTAGGGATTCGCATTCTAATCAGTATTCTGTAACTTGATTGTGTGTCTGTTTGCACTGTTTGAGAGCACATTTTCACTCCATCTGACGAAGGAGCTGCGCTCCGAAAGCTTATGGTATTTGCTACCAAATAAACCTGTTGGACTTTAACCTGGTGTTGAGACTTCTTACTGTGTTCACCCCAGTCCAACGCCGGCATCTCCACAATAGGATTGGGCACAGTAAGAAGTCTAACAATACCAGGTTAAAGTCCAACAGATTTATTTGGTAGCACAAGCCACTAGCTTTCGGAACAGGCTGTTCCTTCGTCAGGTGGGTGGGAGTTCTGATCACAAATAGGGCACAAAGACGCAAACTCAAATTATATGATTGGAATGTGAGTCTTTACAGCTAATCAAGTCTTAAAGGTACAGACAATTAAGACTTGATTAGCTGTAACGGCTCACATGCCAATCATTATTCATGTAAATTGAGTTTGTGTCTTTGTGCCCTATTTGTGATCAGAACTCCTACCCACCTAACGGAGGAACAGCCTGTTCCGAAAGCTAGTGGCTTTTGCTACCAAATAAACCTGTTGGATTTTAACCTGTTAGACTTCTTACTGTGTTTACCCCAATTCCACGCCGACATCTCCACAATAGGATTGTGACAGGCTCCAAGTGGAGGTGGAGTCAAACATTAGCAGCAAGGGCCTTGACTGCAAAATCCAATAGGGAACATGCTGGACAAGCACACTGTACGAAGAGCGAGCGCATGCTATAAAGTTAAAGTTTATTTATTAGTCACAAGTGGGCTTACATTAAGTGCTGCGATGAAGTTATGGTGAAAATCTCCTAGTCGCCACACTCCGGTGCCTGTTTGGGTACACGGAGGGAGAATTTAGCATGGCCAATGTACCTAACCAGCACGTCTTTCAGACTGCGGGAGGAAACTTATGCTGCCCTGGAGTAGGGCACAGATTGCAATATGGATATGGGAGGAGTCAGGCGCCAGACAGATTCATAGACTCAGGAAGTCACGGGGCATGTGGAGCTGGCAGGAAATTGGGTGTTGAAGCCATGTATGGATCAACCATGATCACATTGAGAATGGTCTGCTCCTATTCCTTATTTTCTGAAGGAAAATAAATGATCATGGAATAATCTTGTTCCCCTCCCTCCCCCAAGAAGGGATAAAGACAAATGCCCTCAGGAGACTCGGCTACATCATCATGTCCAGTACAGGCACCTCAGTACGACAAATTGGACACAGACAAGCCTTTAAGATGGCTACCACAAATCGGGTGACTTCTGACGTTGGACTACAGACAAGTGTCCGGCAACTACAGAATTAAATATAGACATTGGTGATGACACCTCCCTCAGCTGTTTGCGGCATTCACACATCTCATTGTTTAAGGATGGGCCTCTAGGCTGCCTGGATCCATGCTTCCTATTGGATCAAGAATCAATGGCCATTGCCAATTTCCCAGCATACCAAGATGGCCTCCCACATTCATCCTGACTGAGTGGGTGGTGGGCCTCAACTGTTAACCAAGCTGGTCATGTGATCAAAACTGGGTTCAGGGACTGCACCCCCATCAGAACCAGCTGGCAGCCAGTCTGACAACACGACTCATGAAACCAAAGTAATTAATCTGTTCTATTTTTCTTTGAAGTACACCCAGCTTCTTAGTTAAGACTACAAGAACCCTCAACCTGCTGCGCACCCTTCACTTTACAAGGCCCTCACTAGAATCAGAATCCCTACAGAACAGGAGGCCATTCAGCCCATCGAGTCTGCACCGACCACAATTCCACCCAGGACCTATCCCCATAACCTTTGCATTTACCCGAACCAGTCTCGCCCTGACACTCGGGGGCAATTTAGCATGGCCAATCCACCCAACCTGTACATCGAGAGGAAACCTGAGAACTTGAAGGACACAGGGAGAACTTGCAGACTCCACACACTAGAACCCAGAGTCACAGCTTAAAAATATGGTGTTTCTTATCTGAGGCAGAGGTGAGCCTAGTCCATCATGCAAACCAGCCTCCCATCCATCGACTGTCCCGCTGCCTCGGAAAAGCAGCCAGCATAATCAAGGACCCCACGCACCCGGACACACTCTCTTCCACCTTCTTCCATCGGGAAAAAGATACAAAAGTCTGAGGTTATGTACCAACTGACTCAAGAACAGCTTCTTCCCCTGCTGCCATCAGACTTTTGAATGGGCCTACCTTACATTAAGCTGATCTTTCTCTACACCCTAGCTATGACTGTAACACTACAGAGAAGGAAAGGGGAGGGTGCAGAATGTACAGTATGCAAGAAATACTTTTCACTCTATACTGATGCACGTGCCAATAATAAATCAAATACATACAATCCCTGTAGTGCAGAGGGAGGCCATTGGCCCCATCAAGTCTGCACCAACCACAATCCCACCCAGACCCCATCCCCGAAATCCCACACATTTACCCTGCTAATCCGTTAAACATAACATCCCGGGACACTAAAGAGGCAATTTAGCATGGCTAATCAACCTAACCTGCACATCTTTGGACTGTGGGAGGAAACCGGAGCACCCGGAGGAAACCCACGCAGACACAGGGGAGAATTTTCTCCTCCCTCACCCCCCAGTTTATGGAACATTCTTGCCCAGAATGGAGGCGACAGCGTCATTGAAGATTTTGAGGCTGAATTATACAAGATATTTGACTGGGAGACAAAAAGCCCAAGGGCAGATAGCCAAGTAGGGCTGAGACTAGTGTCAGATCTTGTTGAAAGGCCTTGCCCATTCCTCATGTTCAACTTGAAACCATTCAAGAAACCACAAGCCTGCCACATCTGAAACCAGACATTTCAAATCAGCGACTAATCCAAGTAGTCATTTGTTAGAACAGAACTTGATTGTTAAAAAAAATGCACTGTTGAAGCTGTGTCAGGCACTCACAGGACAATCTCTAATGTCAGAACAACATTTTACACTTCATATGATTAGTTGGCAAGTGGACCCTGATTGGCAAGGGGTTGCCATGGAGAATACACCAGGTAGCTAATTGACTGTTAACTACCAAGCTTTGTTTAAATTTAATCCAGGCAGGCCGACACTGACCGGTCAAGATATTGCCCCGAGGAACGAACCAGAGAATGGCTGTCACCTAGAAACCATAGAATCCCTACAGTACAGCAAGTGGCCATTCAGCCCATCAAGTCCACACAATCTCACCCAGGTCCTATCCCGGTCACCCCATTTATTTACTCTGCTACTCCCCCTGACACAAGGGGCAATTTAGCATGGCCAATCCACCCAACCCGCACATCTTTGGACTGTGGGAATAAACCGGAGCACCCGGAGGAAACCCACGCAGAGAATGTGCAAACTCCCCACAGTCAGATGCCAGAATCGAACCCGGGTCCCTGGAGCAGAGAGGCTGCAGTGCTAACCACAGTAAGAAGTCTCACAACACCAGGTTGGATCCATCTGACGAAGGAGCAGCGCTCCGAAAGTTTATGGTATTTGCTACCAAATAAACCTGTTGGACTTTAACCTGGTGTTGTGAGACTTCTTACTATGGTCACCCCAGTCCAACGCCGGCATCTCCACATCAGTGCTAACCACTGCCACCCATATGGCAAATGAAGGCCTTTTTAGATCAGAGGTGGTGAATCTTCCATAATCCATTAAGCTGCATGTATGCAGGTTATGTATAGACCGGGTCGGCACGGTGGCACAGTGGTTAGCACTGCTACCTCACAGCGCTAGGGACCCAGGTTCGATTCCCAGCTCAGGTCACTGCGTGGAGTTTGCACGTCCTGTGTTTGTGTGGGGTTTCCTCCCAGAGTCCGAAAGACATGCTGGTTAGGGTGCATTGGCCGTGCTAAATTCTCCCTCAGTGTACCCCAACAGGCGCCGGAGTGTGGCGGCTAGGGGATTTTCACAGCAACTTCATTGCAGTGTTAATGTAAACCTTACTCGTGACACTAGTAAATAAACTTTAGCTCAGAGAGAAAAAAGGGAATTCGACACATCCAACCAGATTTATAAATCAGCCAAGATGTGGAAACATAGAAACATAGAAACCCTACAGTGCAGAAGGAGGCCATTCGGCCCATCGAGTCTGCACCGACCACAATCCCACCCAGGCCCTACCCCCACATATTTTACCCGCTAATCCCTCTAACCTATGCATCCCAGGACTCTAAGGGACAATTTTTAACCTGTCCAATCAACCTAACCCGCACATCTTTGGACTGTGGGAGGAAATCCACGCAGACACGAGGAGAATGTGCAAACTCCACACAGACAGTGACCCGAGCCGGGAATCGAACCCGGGACCCTGGAGCTGTGAAGCAGCAGTGCTAACCCACTGTGCTACCGTGCCGCCCAGTGGCTTCAATCGACCGGACTCCAAGCACAAAGTGGAGTGCATGTTGAAAATGTGATTGGTGCAGTGGAAATCACTGTGCAAAGTGGCAGGTCCAATTTCAGGCTGAAGGTTGCAAAAGAAGTGAGAGAGTCTACAAATAAAACAAAAACCTTCCCGGAGGCTTCAAGGCACCAGTTACTTTTGATTCGCACGCACAAGAAAAAAGACACAAATCTCCAGTTTAGCGCTGGGAAAGGTGTAAGAATTGGATAAGTGGAAGCTTCAATCAGCATAAAAGCTAATCTTGGGCAGGACGTGGATTTTAATTAGAATCAAATGCCAAATACGTGCAACAGATGTTACCTACATTTGGATCATAAAATGGCAGCGCTGTAAAACAAAGAATGCGTCAAGTTCGGGCAACTGGCAAATTTTTTACTGGATAATTTGGATTCATATTTAATGTGGGACTGCATAGGACCAGATCACCACCGTCGTACAGTGAAGAGATATTCCACATTGGGCAATCCCAGTTCAAGTTCATAGAATCCCTACAGAGCAGAAAGAGGCTGTTTTGCCCATGGAGTCTGCACCAACTACAATCCCACCTTGGTCCTACCCCCGTAACCCTCCCTAGCTAGCCCCCCTGACACTAAGGGGCAATTTAGCATGGCCAATCCGTCTAACCCGCACACCTTTCGGACTGTGGGAGGAAACCGGAGCACCCGGAGGAAACCCACGCAGACACGGGGAGAATGTGCAAACTCCGCACTGACAGCAACCCGAACTGGGAATCGAACCCAGGTCCCTGGCGCTGTGAGGCAGCAGTGCTAACCACTGCGCCGCCCCAAGTTAACCGTACTATCCAAGGTGCAAATTAAATAAAGGGGAGAAGGAAAAATTTACGGAGTTAGAATCCAGAATTCACTGCACAGGGAAAAAAAAGGATGACAGAAACAGATTGAATGGGAACTTTGCAAAATTAAATTGGACTTTTATTTATTCGTGGGACATGGGCGTCGCTGGCTGGCCAGCATTTATTGCCCATCCCTAGTTGCCCTTGGAGGGCAGTTGAGAGTCAAACATATTGCTGTGGCTCTGGAGTCACATGTAGGCCAGACCAGGTAAGGGTGGCAGATTTCCTTCCGTAAAGGACATTAGTGAACCAGATGGGTTTTTCCGACAATGGTTTCATGGTCATCAGTAGATTCTTAATTCCAGATATTTTTAATTGAATTCAAACTCCGCCATCTGCCGTGGCGGGATTTGAACCCGGGGCCCCAGAACATGAGCCGAGTTTCTGGATTAATAGTTTAGTGATAATACCACTCGGCCATCGCCTCCCCAATTGGATTGGTCTTTGGGAAGACAGCAGCCAGAATTCTCCGACTTTGCCTGCGATTCTCCAGTCCCGCTGCAGTGAACGGGGATTTGGCTGAGTGCCAACTTCTCCACCCTCACTGGCAGTGGGGTGTATGGGAAGAGACCAGAGAATTCCAGTCAACACCCAGCAATGAGAGAATGGGATTAACTAGTAGGGGGTGGCAGTGTGGTTAGCACTGCTGCCTCAACGCCAGGGACCCGGGTTCAATTCAGGCCACGGGTCACCGTCTATGTGAAGTCTGCACTCTCCGTGTCTGTGTGGGTTTCCCCTGGGTTCTCCAGTATCCTCCCACAGTCCAAAGATGTGGGTTAGGTGGACTGGCCATGCTAAATTGACCCTAGAGTCAGGGGGATTAAGAGGGTAGATGTGGGGTTATGGGAATAGGGCCTGGGGCGGATTGTGGTCATTGCAGACTCGATGGGCTGAATGGCCTCATTTGGCACTGTAGGGATTCTATGATTCTAGTAACTCACAGCTTAAATGGGCCAAATGGTCTCACTGTGCTGTACGACTTCCTTCATTTCCATTCCCGTAAATGCACAGGCATCTCCCAAGTTCCTTGCCTATAAACAGTATGCTTTGTCTGTACAGCGTGCAAGAAACACTACTTTTCACTGTATCCTAATACATGTGACAATAATAAATCAAATCAAGTTGGGCAGTCAAGTATCTGTGACTTCCTACATCCAAAAATTCTCAAAAGCATCCAACCATTCCACTGAATTATTTGGCAAGTGGATGAGAACGGTACATCGAGACAATAGGTCTTTTTTGGATTTTTGGAAAGGGATAACGAGGGAAAATATTCAAGTCAGACACAATGAAGCATGGTATTATGGGACTCGAGAGAAACACATCAAGAGGGAACCACACCAGATTTAACCCAAAATCAGAGGAAGCACCAAACCACATCGTTAAAAAGAACCATCCAGGAAAATATTTTCAATTGGACACCAACAAAACGACTTGCATACGCAAGTTTGCCAAACATATGGGAGTGAATTTTCCCATTGCGCCCGCCATGGGAATCGGAGCAGGCAAGGGGCAGACCATGGTGAGGTAGAGGACCTCAGGTGGGATTTTCCTGTTTTAGGGAGTGTGGCTGGAAACCCCAGCCCTCGGAGTTTTGTCAGCAGTGTAGGCAAAAAAAATTGAGATATTAAGTCAACAGGTACAACTGTGGAAAACAGATGTCATTCTAAGTAAATAGGTCAGCCATTTTGGACCACAAAAAAAGGGTTTGGATCAGAATATGGCAAAAATCTACCAAGAGTGAAGGCCTAGATTGAAATATGAATAGGTAAAGACAACAAAAAAGCCAATGGAATATCTGCCTCCATACTGGGTTTGCTTTGACCACACCTAGAATTGTAGAATCCCTAAAATGAAGGAGGCCATTCGGCCCATCGAGTCTGCACTGACCACAGTCCCACCCAGGCCCTATTCCTGCAACCCCTCATTTACCCTGCTAATCCCCCTGACACACGGGTTAATTCAGCATGACCAATCAACCTAACCCGCACATCTTTGGACTGTGGGAGGAAACCGGAGCACCTGGAGGAAACCCACACAGTCACGGGGAGAACGTGCAAACTCCACACAGACAGTGACCCAAGGCCGGAATTGAACCTGGGTCCCTGGCGCTGTGAGACAGTAGTGCTAACCACTGTGCCACTGTGCTGGGAAATGCCTTGGGCTGCTTCTTAGAGTGAAAGGCCTTGTATAACAGCGTTATTGGTGTTCATTCCCCCCTGGTGTTCCTGTCTCCCGATTAATCTGCTCACTTTTGTCCCCTGGGGCAAATTTTCCCGTTCTACCTGCCACGGCAATCAGAGTGGGCAAGAGACAGACCATGGGAATGAACCATGACATGACCTCTGGTGGGATTTTCTGGTTTTGGGGCAAGCAGAGTTGGAAAATCCCACCTGTTGCATCCAGTCCAGGGTCCCATATTTCAGGAAGGACGTACTGGGAGTTGGGAGGGAGAATTATGTAGATTTACCAGAACGATGTAGCAAAAACTACCCGGATTACAGAATTGTATTCCCAGGAATGCAAGTTGAGTGCTGTTTGAAAAATGGAACTAAACCAGTAGCTAGCAGGAAACAACTTCATTGCAGAATCTACGACTAGGCCAAACATTTGCAGCAGGTCCTTTCAGAGGTCCAGTGAGACGACGCTTCACAAAAGGCTGGTTGGAGGTCGGAACTCACTTCTGCAAAGGGTGGTTGATACCAAGTCAACCGTTAAATTATAAATCTTAGGCCGCAAAGATTCTGGGGTGTTAACTGAAGGCACTGAGGGATATGGGGTGTGAAGTCAAGTCAACACAACGCAGTCTTGGGTGCTACAACCTTCAGGGGCTAAAAGGCCTATTCATCTATGGCCTACAATGCACCTCCAATACTATTGTTCAATGACAATAATCTCTCCCTCAATGTCAGTAAAATGAAGGAAATTGTCATCGACCTCAAGAAGTGGAGAACATGCCCCTGTCTACACCAATGGGGATGAAGGGGAGATGATTGAGAGCTTCAAGCTGTTAGATGTCCAGATCACCAATCTGTCCTGGTCCCTCTGTGCCGATGCTATATAGTTAAGAAAGCCCACCAATGCCTCTACTTTCTTAGAAGGCTAAAGAAATTCAGCATGTCCACTACTGATCTCACCAATTTTTACATAGAAAGCATCCTTTCCGTATGTATCACAGCTTGGTATGGCTCCTGCTCTGCCCAAGACCGCAAGAAAATACAAAAGGTTGTGAATGTAGCCCAATCCATCACAAACCAGCCTCCCATCCATTGACTCTGTCTACACTTCCCGCTGCCTTGGAAAAACAGCCGGCATAATCAAGGACTCCACGCACCCCGGACATTCTCTCTTCTTCCATTGGGAAAAAGATACAAAAGTCTGAGGTCACGCACCAACCGACTCAAGAACAGCTTCTTCCCTGCTGCTGCCAGACTTTTGAATGGATCTACTGGGCAGAATTCTCCGGCCACGCTGGTCAAAAAGCTGGAAATTCCCACCCAATTATCAATGGGCCTTCGCATTGTCCGCAACCTGCCAGCTACAACTGTAGTGGCAGGTGGGGTGGGAGAATTCTGGCTGGTATTCAAGCTGATCTTTCTCTACACCCCATTTGTAACTGCAACACTACATTCTGCACCCTCTTTCTTTCTCCCCTTTGTACTCTATGAACGGTATGCTTTGTCACGCATGAAACAATACTTTTCACTGTATCCCAGTACATGCAACAATAAATCAAATCTTGCATGTCTAAATACCTAGAAGTACACCGCAAAGCGATTCAGAGAAGGGTGACCAAAAAGGTTGAGAAAATACATCAACTGCATAGTTTGACCTATGATAATATCACTCAAGGAGAATGTCTACATCACACTTGGAGATCTGCAAGTTGAAGGTTAGGTTGCTAACAGTACAGAAATCAGGTTTTGCATTCCTTGGATTCTCAACTCATCTGGCTTTGCACCTACAAGCTTCCAACTGGGCTCAGATTGGAATAAGATATTTGCTCCATCCCCGGCCAAGTAATAAGGAGGCTCTCCAGGAGTTTCAGCTGTGACTGGATTGGAAGCACGCTCACCGAGATTACAAGCTCCCCCTCAGGGCAGGGGCACAGTGAAAGCAGGCACTCCAGTGGCATAGAGTCAGAGGTTTACAGCATGGAGAGGGGCCCTACAACCCAACTTGTCCATGCTGCCTTTTTTCTTCTCAAAACCCCCAAGCTAATCCCAATTGCCCCCATTTGGCCCATGTCCCTCTATACCCATTGTACCCATGTAACTGTAAATGCTTTTTAAAAGACAAAATTGTACCCACCTCTACTACTACCTCTGGCAGCTTGTTCCAGACACATCATGAGAAATAATTGCCCCTTCTGGACACTTTTGTATCTCTCCCCTCTCACCATAAACCTATGCCCTCTAGTTTTAGGCTCCCCTACCTTTGGGAAAAGATGTTGACTATCTAGCTGATCTATGCCCCTCATTATTTTATAGACCCAAGATCAGCCTCAGCCTCCTACGCTCCAGAGAAAAAAGTCCCAGTCTATCCAGCCTCTCTTAGAAGTCTTAGAAACCCTACAGCACAGAAAGAGGCCATTCGGCCCATCGAGTCTGCACCGACCACAATCCCACCCAGGCCCCATATCCCTACATATTTACCCACTAATCCCAGGACACCAAGGGCAATTTTAGCATAGCCAAATCAACCTAACCCGCACATCTTTGGACTGTGGGAGGAAACCGGAGCACCCGAAGGAAACCCACGCAGACACGAGGAGAATGTGCAAACTCCACACACAGATAGTGACCCAAGCCAGGAATCGAACCCAGGTCCCTGGAACTGTGAAGCAGCAGTGCTAACCACTGTGCCACCCTAATAACTTGTGCTCGCCTTATAACTCAAACCATCAAGTCCCGATAGCATTCTAGTAAATCTTGTCTGCATTCTTTCTAATTTAATAATACCCTTTCTATAATAGGGTGATCAGAACTGCACACAGTATTCTAAATGTGGCCGTACCAATGTCTTGTACAACTTCAGCAAGACATCCCAACTCCTGCATTCAATGTTTTGACCGATGCAACCAAGTATGCAGTGCGACACTCAGGTGCGGTCTTTTAGATGAGATGTTAAAGAGGACCCCCCACCCCATTCTGCTCTTAGGTGGCTGTAAAAGATGCCATGATTCTACTTTGAGGAAGAATCTAGGGTGGTGGAGAGAGATTTGCCCCAATTTTAAGTTTGGTCATTCCCACTAATGAGGACATTAGCGGACAATTCCCGTATTCAATATCATTTACCCCCGCAGAAACTGTCCCCCGTATTGTGCAGCAAGACCGGGACAACGTTCAGGCTGCTGCTGACCACTGGCAAATGACAGGTAGTGACCGTCTCCACCAAGGATGAATCTAATCCCCCGTCACCATCAACCCCCCCCCATTAAACATCAGGATTGACTGAAACCCAACTGGAACAGCTATACAAATACCACGCAAGAGATCAGAGGCAGGGAATTCTGTGACAATGACCAACTCCATTCCCGACTCCCTCAAAGCCTGTCCACCATCTACACAGCACAAGTCTAGGATAAGGAGTAGGCCATTTGGCCCCTTGAGGCGGATATCATGGCCTATCGGATTTGACCTCAACTTCACTTCCCTGCCCCCACCACACTTAAATCACAAATCTCACTCGGCCTTGAATATATTTAACACCAGGTTAAGTCCAGCCTCTGATCTTCGGGTAAGCGTTCTCCAAGGCGGCCTTCATGACACACGACAGCGCAGAATCGCCGAGCAGAGACTGATAGCCAAGTTCCGCACACACGAGGACGGCCTCCACTGGAATCTTGGGTTCATGTCCCACTATCTGTAACCCCCACGACTTGCCTGGGCTTGCAAAATCTCACTAACTGTCCTGGCTGGAGACAATACACGTCTCTTTAACCTGTGCTTAACTCTCTCCACTCACATTGTCTGTACCTTTGAGACTTGATTACCTGTAAAGACTCATTCCAACCATTATTTTGTAAATTGAGTTTGTGTCTTTATATGCCCTGTTTGCGAACACAACTCCCACTCACCTGATGAAGGGGCAGTGCTCTGAAAGCTTGTGCTACCAAATAAACCTGTTGGACTTTAACCTGGTGTTCAGAGACTCCTTACTGTGCTTACCCCAGTCCAACACCAGCATCTCCACATTATATTTAATAAGCCAGTACACCAACTGTAATAGAAGGCTCTCCACGCACCCAAGGCTCCAATGCTCAAGCAGCATAACACCATCCAGACAAATAAGCCCATTTAATCAGCACCATCCCCACCTCAAGCATTCACCCCCTTCACCGATGCAGTGGCGACAGCATGTACCATTTACAAGATAGAAGCTAGGAACAGTAGGAGGCCATTCGGCCCTTCGAGCCTGCTCTGCCATTCATCACGATCATGGCTGATTGTCCAACTCAACAGCCTAATCCTGCTTTCTCCCCATAACCTTTGATCCCCAAGTGCTATATCCAGCCACCTCTTGAATACATTCAATGTTTTGATATCAACTACTTCCAGTGGTAATGAATTCCACAGGCTCACCACTCTTTGGGTGAAGAAATGTCTCTTCACCTCTATCCTAAATGGTCTACCCCGAATCCTCAGACTGTGACCCCTGGTTCTGGACTCCCCCACCATCGGGAACATCCTCCCTGCATTTTCCCTGTCTGGTCCTGTTAGAATTTTATAAGTGTCTGAGATTCCCCCATAAGATGCACTGTAGCAACTTACCAAGGCTCTTTCAACAACTGTCCAAACCTACTACCTAGAAGGACAACGGCAGCAAACATGGGAACACCACCACTTCCGCCTCCAAGTTACTCAACACCCTGACATGAGAATATAAACTGAACCCTTTTGTTGGTGGGTTCAAATCCTGAAGTGCCCCACCCTCACAGCACTGTGGGTATCCCTACAGTTCATGGGTGGTACAGTGTTAGCACTGCTGCCTCGTGGCACCAGGGACCCAGGTTCAATTCCGATTCCCAGCTTGGATCACTGTCTCTACAGTGTCTGTACATTCTCCCCATGTCTGCGTGGGTTTCCTCCCACAGTCCAAAAGACGGGCTGGTTAGGTGCATTGGCTATGCTAAATTCTCCCTCTGTGTACCCGAACAGGCGCCGGAGTCTGGCGACTAGGGGATTTTCACAGTAACTATATTGCAGTGTTAATGTAAGCCTTACTTGTGACACTAATAATCTATAAAACGTGGACCAGAGCAGTTCAAGAAAGCAGTTCAGCGCCACCTTCAAGGGCACTTCAATCTGGCCTCTCATGACACTTATGAAAAAATAAATATGATTGCATTGTTGTTGGAGTGCTTGCTGTGAGCAATTTAGCAGCTGGTCCCTCCAACGCAAGTGACTACCTCTTCAGAAGAGCTCATGAGAAGAACCCTACAAAATTCAAACTTCTTTCTTCTAGACTTTACAGGTAGTGCAATGTATTGCACTCACCCGAATGGTGGAATGAACCAACTTGAGACACTGGAGTGGACAGCACTTGGTTTAGGTGCACATTGTGGCCACGAGTTAATGCTTTTCAAAACTGTTCACCAATAGAATTGGAGAGACTAAATTGGTTAGGATTATATTCACTGGAGTTTAGAAGAGCGAGAGGGGAATCTGATATAAACTTATAAAATTCTAACAGGGTAGATTCAGAATGTTCCTAATGGTGGGGGAGCCCAGAACTAGGGGGTCATAGTTTGAGGATAAACCTTTTAGAACTGAAGTGGAGGAGAAATGTCTTCACCCAGAGGGTGGTGAATGAGTGTTTGGTAAACCACTGTTAGCTGTTATGGTTAACCACTATTAGTATCTGTTATTATCTGTATATGTGGCACATTCCTGCCGGTTCCGCCCAAGACTCCTCCCCCTGGTCCAGGTATAAACGCGGTGGCTCCTCCCCCTAGCCTTTAGTACAGACCAGATCTCCGACAGGGATGGCTCCAAGTTCTTGTTAATAAAAGCCTATTTGTTCTTGCATACAAACTAGTCTTTGCTGATTGATGGTGGATCAGCGTGGAATTCTGATGAATGCAGTTGAGGCCAATACATTGAGATTTCAAGAAGAAATTAGATATAGCTCTTGGGGCTAAAGGGATATGGTGGAACGGTGCAGAAAAAAAAAATCAGGATATTGAATTCGATGATCAGCCATGATCAAAATGAATGGTGGAGCAGGCTCGAAGGGGCTGACTGTTGCTTTCTATACTTACAGCACACAGGGGCCATTTGGCCCATCACATCTACACCAGCAGAAAAACGATTCACCCAGTCTAACCCCACTTTCCAGTATTTGGTCCATAGCCCAACAGGTTACTGTGTTCGAGAGGCCTACACTTTCTAAATGAGTGGAGGATTGCTGCCTCTACAACCCATTCAGGCAGAGAGTTCCAGGCTCCCACCACTCAGTGGAAACCTTTCCTCATCTATCAATCATTCAATCTATATCCTGCCACCACCCACCCCCCCACCATCCATCCAACCTCGTCACTGACTCCTCTCCCCCCCCCCCCCCCCCCCCCCCCCAAACATTGTAACTCTCAAATCTCCCTCAGCCTTTCCAAGTCACTGCAATTTTACAATCCTGGCAACATCCTCCAACCTCTAGTACAACTACATCCTCTCTCTAATGAGAACCGCACAGATGATAGACTTTTGCTTTCACGAAACTTAAGACTGTGGCAACCAGATAAATAAATAAAGCAGTGAATTAAAATGGTGGTCGCCTCACTGAACATGCACGATGAAGGATTTAGGATTAATTTTAGCAAGTCAATAGCTGGAGAGAAGTTTGAAAAATTGCCTTTATTCATTCGTGGGACATGGGCGTCACTGGCTGGGCCAGCATTTATTGCCCATCCCTCGTTGCTGAGGGCAGTCGAGAGTCAACCACATTGCTGTGGCTCTAGAGTCACATGTAGGCCAGACCGGGTAAGGACAGCAGATTTCCTTCCCAAAAAAGGACATTAGTGAACCAGATGGGTTTTTCTGACAATGGTTTCATGGTCATAATAGATTCTAATTTCCAGATTTTTTTTAATTGAGTTCAAATTCCACCTGCCATGGTGGGATTCAAACCCAGATCCCCCAACATGGATGGAATGGAATTCCTGGGAGCACCACACCTTAGGAAGAGTATATTGGCCATAAGGAGGAGTCCAAGGGCAATAAAGCTGGCCAAGCCAACGACACCACATCCTATAAAGATTAAAAATGTAAAGCAGCATGGTGCAGTGGTTGGCCTGGCTGCCTCATGGTCTGGTTTCCTCCCACAGTCCAAAAGATGTGCAGGTTAGGTTGATTGGCCATGCTAAATTGCCCGTCAGGGGGACGAGCAGAGAGGATAAGTGGGGTTATGGTTACGAAGGGTCAGTTACGAGGGGACAAGTTAAAAGTGAGAAGTGGGAGGTTTAGGGGGATTTGAGGAATAAAAAAAAAACTTTACTCAGGGGGTGGAGAGTCTGGAATACGCTACCTGGGAGGGTGGTGGAGGCGGGATGCCTCACATCCTTTAAGTATCTGGATGAGTACTTGGTACATCATAACATTCAAGGCTATGGGCCAAGTGCTGGCAAACGGGATTAGGTGTGCTCGTCATGCGTTGGTGCAGGTACAATGGGCCGAAGGGCCTCTTCTGCATTGTGATATGGGGATAGGGCCTGGGTGGGACTGCTCTCGGTGTAGACTCGATGGGCCAAGTGGCCTCCTTCTGCACTGTAGGGATTCTATGATTGTCACAGGTCTTGGTGCATTTAGACATGGACTGGTTCACTATCATGAGTAGTCACAAATGGGCAACATTGTGTAACCAGCATTAATCAGTGACCAGCACAGTAAACAGCCCATCAACTCCCTAGGGCTCCTTGATGCCACACAGTCAAATACTTGATGCCGAGGGGTGTCACCCTCACCTTTGGAATGCTGCAATTCAGCTCTTTTATCCACATTTGAACCAATGTTGTAATGAAGTCAGGAGCTGAGTGACCCCAGCAAAACCCAAACTGGGCATTACTGAGCAGGTTATTGCTGAACGAGTGTCACTTGATAGCACTGTTGATGACCCCTTCCATCACTTTACTGATAATAGAGTGTAGACTGATGGAGCAGTCATTAGCTGGGTTGGACGTGGTCCCGTTTGTGTACAGGATGTACCTGGGCAATTTTCCACATTGCTGGTTGGATGCCAGTGTCGTGGCTGTACTGGAACAGCTTGGCTAGGGGCACGACAAATTCTGGAGCACAAGTCTTCAGTACTGTTACTGGGCAACAAGCCATTACCACTTTTGACCAGGTCACATTTTGCATTTGCCCCTTCATAACTGTTCCTTCTTTTGAACCTCTTCCAACAAGGGTCTTGGACGGCAGTGGCAAGCACTGCTACCTCAGTGCGCCAGGGACCCGGGTTCAATTCCGGCCACAGGTCACCGTCTGTGTGGAGTTTTCATCCCCATGTCTGCGTGGGCTTCCTCCAGGTGCTCTGGTTTCCTCCCACACTCAAAGATGTTCAAGTTAGGTGGATTGCCCATGTTAAATTGCCCCTTAGTGTCAGGGGAATCAGTGCAAATACGTGGGGCTACGGCCTAGGTGGGATTGTTATTGGAGCAGGCTTGATGGGCCAAATGGCCTCCTCCTGCACTGTAGTCTCAACACCAGGTTAAAGTCCAACAGGTTTATTTGGAACCACGAGCTTTCGGAGCACTGCTCCTTCATCAGGCGAGTGGAAGTTAGTTCAAACACGGCATATATAGGCAAAGACAACGGCAAGATACTTTGTAGAAACTTGGTGTCGATATGCACGATCTTCTTGGAGATCCTCTCCACTTTGATCTTGCAATCGTGTCTTTGCCTTTCTACATAGTGTTTGTGAACCTACCTCTCCCCTCACCTGATGAAGGAGCAGCGCTCTGAAAGCTCATGCTACCAAATAAACCTGTTGGACATTAACTTGTGAAAATTACTGTGTCCACCCCAGTCCAACGCCGGCATCTTCACATCGTAGGGATTCTACGATCTTAAACACATCCTCACCCTTGCATGCTCTGCCTTTTAATGCAGCCAAGGATCCCCATATGCTTGTATGTGTCGCACATTAGGAAATTTGTACACACAAACAACCCTACATTTTCTGTTCCTGCAAACACTTTGCCAAGAGACAGTCAGGAAAAATGCATCACACTTTTGCCAGGAGCTGTGAAAGCTATGAAAACACAAGCTTATCAGCTCCCAGTAAGGCCTCAAACTAATGAAGTGGCAGCTTCCAGCTCGGAAGTTACGATGCTTAAAGCCTCGAAAGCTTTGGCTTTTAATCTTGGCGATTTTAATTACTATGGTAACCAACTTTTGTTAGTCCAGCTAAAGCACACCATTTTTGAGAAGCTTAGGTGTCACATAAGAGTGAACTTTGATCCCTTAACCAATGGGATTCGGTTGTATTAAAAGTTTTGAAAAAAGTTGCCACACACAAAAATTTAATAGGTTTGAGTCCTGGAAATTTCATCCTCATTCACTATGCAAACGCACGAGAAGATTTAAGAATCAGAATGCCCAGAGTGTAGAGGGGCCATTCGGCCCATCGAGGCTGCACTGATAGCAATCCCACCCAGGCCCCATCCCTGCAACCCCACATATTTACCCTGTTAATCACCCTGACACTAAGGGGCATGGCCAATGCACCTAACCCGCACATCTTTGGACTGTGGGAGGAAACTAGAACATCCGGAGGAAACCCACACAAACACAGGGAGAAGGTCTGCCCGAGTGAAGTTTGCACGGGTGCTTAAACCAGGATTGAACCCAGGTTCCTGGTGCCGAGGCAGGAGTGCCAACCACTGTGCCACCCACAAGATGGGTTGCAGGGGCTCGAGTTGAATATTTGCGGGTTCTGCAATGCTTTGACTCTTCAGCCAATATACCCTCTTATGGCAGCACGGTGGCACAGTGGTTAGCACTGCTGCCTCAGAGCCAGGAACCTGGGTTCAATTCCAGCCTCGGGTCACTGTGTGGAGTCTGCATGTTCTCCCCGTGTCTGCGTGGGTTTCCTCCCACAGTCCAAAGATGTGCAGGTTAGGTTGATTGGCCATGCTAAATTGTTCCTTAGTGTCAGGGAAATTAGCAGAGTAAATATATGGGACTATGGGAAAGGGTGTGGGTCAGTACAGAATTGATGGACCAAATGGCCTCCTGTACTGTAGGGATTCTATGAAAACTCAACAGCCCATCTGTGATTCTGGACAATTGTCCAGCTAGCCAAGAATAAAAAAGGACCTGGACAATATTGGAGTTTCTTGCACATTTTAACCCCTTGCTGGGAACACTCACTCCAACTCAGGAAGCTATTCATACGCTGGAGTTGTATCAAATTACAGGACCTTATCTGTAAATTTCTGCTCCAGATTTCATCAGGAATCTATCCAGCCCAAACTTGCAGAGTAAGTTCTCAGCCAAAAATGGGAGTGTGCATTGGGGCCATTTCTTTAGTGTTTTGAACAGAACCCACATGGACCTAATCTCGGGACTATTGAGGGGGCAGAAGGTGTGCATTGGACACCGGAATCCTGCCCTCAAGATAGACGTGGGAATTGCCCGGAAAGTTACTTCTGGAAGTTTCGAAAACTTCCGGATGGCAATTCCCCTGCTGCCCAGGACACTCCAGACTCCAGCCTGGATAATTACACAGCAACTGTTACAGGTTATAACTGAGGGTCAAGGCACAACTGACCCTCCCTCAAAAATCATGCCCCTACACCCAAAATACACCCTCCTGTACCCCTGGCCACCCAATACCCAAACCACACCCCCTTTACCACCCCCAGAACCCCCCCCCCCCCACAAAACCACAACCCCTGGCCACCCATTCACCAACAGAAAATTGGCCTTAACACTTTCCATCCACCATAAACTAGTTGGAGGCACATCCAGTCTCTCTCCTGACTTTAGAACAAAGAACAATACAGCACAGGAACAGGCCCTTCGGCCCTCCAAGCCTGCACCGACTGTGCTGCCTGTCTGAACTAAAACCCCCTACCCTTCTGGGGACCGTATCCCTCTATTCCCATCCTATTCATGTATTTGTCAAGACACCCCTTAAAAGTCACTATCGTATCTGCTTCTACTCGCTGCCATGGAGGGGCGTTCCAGGCACCACTTCAGGATTCAAAGAACAAAGAAAATTACAGCACAGGAACAGGCCCTTCAGCCCTCCAAGCCTGCACCAACCATGCTGCCTGACTTAACTACAACCCCCTACGTTTCCAGGGACCATATCCCTCTATTCCCATCTCATTCATGTACTGGTCAAGACTCCCCTTAAAAGTCACTACCGTATCCGCTTCCACTACCTCCCCCAGCAACGAGTTCCAGGCACCCACCACTCTCTTAAAAACTCTGCCTCGTACATCTCTTAAAACTTGCCCCTCGCACCTCAAACCTGTGCCCCCTAGTAATTGACTCTTCCACCCTGGGAAAAGCTTCTGACTATCCACTCTGTCCATGCCTCTCAATCTTGTAGGCTTCTATGAGGTCTCCCCTCAACCTCTGTCGTTCCGGTGAGAACGAACCACCTTTCTCCAACCTCTCCTCATAGCTAATGCCCTCCATACCAGGCAACATCCTGGTAAATCTTTTCTGTACCCTCTCCAAAGCCTCCACATCTTTCTGGTAGTGTGGCGTCCAGAATTGAACACTATATTCCAAGTGCGCCTTCACTAAGGTTCTATAAAGCGTCAACATGACTTGCCAATTTTTAAACTCAATATCCCAGCCGATGAAGGCAAGCATGCCGTATGCCTTCTTGACTACCTTCTCCACCTCATTGCCACTTTGTGACCTGTGTACCTGAACACCCAGATCCCTTTGCATATCAATACTCTAAAGGGTTCTGCCATTTACTGTATATTTCCTATCTGTATTAGACCTTCCAAAATGCATTACCTCACATTTGTCCGGATTAAACTCCATTTGCCATCTCTCCGCCCAAGTCTCCAACCGATCTATATCCTGCTGTATCCTCTGATGGTCCTCATCGCTATCCGCAAATCCACCAATCTTTGTCGTCCACAAACTTAATCAAACCAGTTACATTTTCCTCCAAATCATTTATATATATTACAAACAGCAAAGGTCCCAGCATTGATCCCTGACGGGATGCCGCGCACTTTAAAATGCCGGAATCGGAGTACCTGGGAGATGGGCACAGCACTGCCGGCTCTGGGAGTTTCAGCTCAGTGGCAGTCTGTTGCTCGGAGAATCCAGGTCATCGTTGCATCAACATGGTCAAAGTTATCTTGTGTCGGGCAGTTAGTTCACTCTGGAGCCAGGTGGCCTCTTGTGTTGATCCCATCGGCCTCAAACTGCAACATTGTGAAGGTCTTCAATTGTCCTTGAACAGCTGCAGGTCCATGTGTAGGTACATCCACAGTGCTGATAGGGAAGGAGTTCCAGGATTTTGACCCAGCGACAGTAAAGGAACGCCAATGTAGTCAAGTCAGGATGGCGAGTGGCTGGAAGGGGAACCTGCAGGTGGTGGTGGTCCTGCGTATTTGATGCCTGTCCTCAGTAGCACATGGTATCTCATGCCAAATCTGGCTCAAACCATGTTCAGTACATTCTATCTTCACAGATCCAGTGCCAAAAATACTGCACATCTACAAGGTAGCCAGAGACTGACCCCCAAACCAACGAGTCACTATTGTTAGGCCTCTTGATCCTCAGTAGCAGCAGGACCATCCAGCTGGTCTGACCTTTGCCTGCAGCAGAGTTCCAGAGAGTTATTGCAGCAATGCCCTATGTAGATCCAGCAAGTTTGGTTAGTAGGTGGGCTCTAGTTTGACCTTGACTGTTTTCAATGTTTCCAGAAGATCATGAGACCTATCTATAGTGGCTCTCAATGCTGGCTTGGGGGACAATCTCTGGCCATCATGTAGACATGCAGTACTTTTTGACACTGGCTCTGGAGCTGGAATACTGAACATGGTTTGAGCTGGATTTGGCACGAGATACCATGTGCTGCAGTAGTGCATCAACTCAATAACATCTTTGATAAGGATCTGGCGCAGGATGAGCTTGGGTGACAAACAAGTAGGCCACTCAGCCCCTCGAACTTGCTCCATCATTCAGTAAGAATGACTGATCTGATTGTAACCTCAACCTTACATTCCTGCCTCTTTCTCCACATTGTCTGTACCTTTAAGACTTGATTAGCTGTAAAGACTCACATTCCAATCATTATTCTGTAAATTGAGTTTGTGTCTTTATATGCCCTGCTTTCTGTTTATGAGCAGATCTCCCACTCACCTGACAAAGGAGCAGCGCTCTGAAAGCTAGTGACGTTTGCTACCAAATAAACCCGTTGGACTTTAACCTGGTGTTGTTAGACTCCTTACTCTCCTTCTCCCCCAAGGGTGGCACACAGTGACAGTTCGACAAACATGCAAAGGAAGCACAATCTGTAGCTGGAGATTGGATTCACAATTGGTCAAACTTCAAGCTGTAGAGCAGTAGTGGTTAGCACTGCTGCTTCTCAGCACTAGGGAATCAGGTTCGATTCCTGGCTTGGGCTGCTGTCTGTACAGAGTCTGCATGTTCTCCGTGGGTTTCCTCCAGGTGCTCCGGTTTCCTCCCACAGTCCAAGAGACGTGCTGGTTAGGTGCACTGACCGTGCTAAATTCTCCCTCTGTACCTGAACAGGCGCCAGAGTGTGGCGACTAGGGATTTTCGCAGTAACTTCATTGCAGTGTTAATGTAAGCTTACATGTGACACTAATAAACTAACTTAACCAATAACCTTTTACCTTGTTAATTAAGAATCTATCTCGCTCTAAAACTATTCAAAGACTCTGCTTCCACTGCCTTTTGAGGAAGATAGAGGTTCATCACCTGCAGAAAAATTCACCTAATTACTGTCTTAAAAGAATAATGCCTTATTTGTAAAACAGTGACCCCTGGTTCTAGATCTTCAACCAGAGGAAACATCCTCTCCACATCCACCCTGTCACTGCCCCTCAGGATCTTAAAAGTTTCAATGAAGTCACCTCTTACTCTTCTAAACTCTCGTGGATACAAACCCAATCTGTCCAATCTTTCCTCATAAGGCAATCTGCTCATTGCTGGTATTCAGCAGATTTACACATTTCCTTGGGGCGAATGCTGTACCCAATACTCCAGATGTGATCTCACCAAGCTCTGTATAACTGAAGCATAACGTCCTTACTTTTGTCTTCAATTCCAATCACAAATGCGTAACATGCCATTAACTTTCTTCAGTACTTGTATATTCACCTTTTGTGGTTCATGCACTAGGACACCCTGATCCCCCTGTACCTCAAGAACTCTGCAATCTCGTAACATTAGTAGCAGTGGTTAGCACTGCTGCTTCACAGCTCCAGGGACCTGGGTTCAATTCCTGGCTCGGGTCACTGTCTGTGTGGAGTTTGCACATTCTCATGTGTGTGGGTTTCCTCCGGGTGCTCCGGTTTCCTCCCACAGTCCAAAGATGTGCGGGTTAGATTGATTGGCCATTCTAAATTGCCCCTTAGTGTCCTGGGATACATAGGTTAGAGGGGTGAGTGGGTAAATATGTAGGGATATGTGGATAGGGCCTGGGTGGGATTGTGGTTGGTGCAGACTCGATGGGCCGAATGGCCTCCTTCTGCGCTGTGGGATTCTCGGATTACAGATATCAGCGGAGACTTTTTAAAAAATTTTATTTATTAGTGTCACAAGTAGGCTTACATTTACACTGCAATGAAGTTACTGTGAAAATCCCCGAGTCGCCACACTCCGGCACCTGTTCGGGTACACAGAGGGAGAATTTAGCATGGCCAATGCACCCTAACCAGCACATCTTTTGGACTGTGGGAGGAAACCGGAGCACCCGGAGGAAACCCACACAGACACGTGGAGAATGTGCAAACTGCACACAGACAGTGACCCAAGCTGGGAATTGAACCTGGTTCTCTGGAGCTGTGAGGCAGCAGTGCGAACCCACTGTCGTCCCATCTTGCAGGTCACGGTTGTCAACAGGTCATTTGTACAGATGTTTGACAGGATTGGGGGAGCAGAGCCCTGTGGCCATCCTTCTCCATGCACTTCACCCCTGGGTCCAAGATGGGACTCCAAATAGTCCTTCGCAGAGTATTTCGACAACTGTCCTGATGCAGGTAGGATGCATTCTGGACAGCTTTAGCTGGAGCAGGCTGGTGTGACACACTATCATAGGCAGCCCCGAGGTCCAGGAACATTATGCTGGCCTCCGGGTTCCTCACTGTTGGAAACCAGTAAGCATCAAGGATGGTCTCTCCTTGAGACAAGCGTTGATGAGACACTGAGGCACACAATGGTCGGCTTCCAATGCAGGATCTTTTCCAGGTTTTGGATATTTACCCCAGACCACATCTTTTGGGAGTGGGTTTGAGCTTTGATTCTTTTGTGGAACCAAAATTAAGCAGGTACGAGTATGGGGCCTTTTCAGGAATTCTGATGTGATCGTATCCCACCACTTGGCCACATTTCAAGCCCCTAAAATTTTTCTCCAGCTCTGAAGGGGATCAGGATTACTGTTTCTTGCCTGTCAGCTGCATTTTCATTGGAGACCAGGTTTCTTTTCCAGTCACATGGGAGAGAGTGACTTATTAACCAGCACTTATTAACCATCTCCAAGTGCCCTCCATTTCAGAGGGCCAACCACATTGCCGTGGCTCTGGAGTCACGTGTAGGCCAGGCCAGGTAAGGATGGCAGATTTCCTTCCCTAAAAAGGACATTAGCGAACCAGATGGGTTTTTTTTCAAAACGACAATATTTCATGGTCATTTCGACTAATTTATAGAATTCAAATTTCACACTCTGCCATGGTGGGATATGAACCTGGGTCAGAATTCCTACAGTGCAGGTGGCGGCCATTTGGCCCATCGAGCCTGCACTGACAAACAGTCCCATGGCAGCTTGCTCAGGGAGGTGGAAGACTGCTGATGGCAGAATTCTGGGCAGCTCCAACATTTGACTGGGATCAGTGAAACTGGTCCCCCCCACGCCGACACTATAGCTAGGAAAGCCCACCAACACCTCCACATTCTCAGGAGGCTAAGGAAATTCGGCATGTCAGCTACGACTCTCACCAACATTTACAACTGCACCATAGAAAGCATTCTTTCTGGTTGTATCACAGCTTGGTATGGGCTTCTGCTCTGCCCAAGACCGCAAGGAACTACAAAAGGTTGTGAATGTAGCCCAATCCATCACGCAAACCAGCCTCCCATTCATTGACTGTCTACACTTCCCACTGCCTCGGAAAAGCGGCCAGCATAATCAAGGACCCCACGCACCCTGGACATTCTCTTCCACCTTCTTCCGTTGGGAAAAAGATACAAACGTCCGAGGTCACATATCAACTCAAGAACAGCTTCTTCCCTGCTATCAGACTTTTTGAATGGACCTACCAAGGTGATCTTTCTCTACACCCTAGCATGGCCAATCCACCAAACCAGCACATCTTTTGGACTGTGGGAGGAAACCGGAGCACCCGGAGGAAACCCACGCAGACACAGGGAGAATGTGCAAACTCCACATAGGCAGTGACCCAAGCCAGGAATTGAATCTGGTTCTCTGGCGCTGAAGCAGCAATGCTAACCATTGCTGGTCCACAATTCTGCACTCCTTCCCTTCTCTATGAACAGTATGCTTTGTCTGTATAGTGCACAAGAAACAATACTTTTCACTGTATACTAATACATGCAATAATAAATCAAATCACTAGCTGACTTGTATTCCTGTATTGAGGCAAGGGATGGAGATGTATCAATAGCCACAAGGCATGGCTATGCAGCTTTGCGATTGGCTCACTGAAGCACTTCTATGGGGATATATAGCTACAATGATGCAGCCAGAGGTCTCACTGCATTTTGGCTAAACCAATTGAGAAGTTCCATCATTGCATGTTTGATGACTGCATGGTGAAGGTTGATGTGAATGAGCAATGGTGTGTGTTTTACAGGAAGTGGGCACCACTGGCTGGGACAGCACTCAACTATCCCCAAGTGCCCTCCATTTCAGAGGGCCAACCACATTGCCGTGGCTCTGGAGTCACGTGTAAGCCAGACCGGGCAAGGACAGCAGATTTCCTTCCCTAAAGGACATTAGTGAACCAGATGGGTTTTTTCCCCAATATTTCATGGTCATTTCGACTAATTTATAGAATTCAAATTTCTCACACTGCCATGGTGGGATATGAACCTGGGTCAGAATTCCGACAGTGCAGGTGGCGGCCATTTGGCCCATCGAGCCTGCACCAACAAACAGTCCCACCCTACCCCCGTAACCGTACGTATTTATCCTGCTAATCCCCCTGACACCAAGGACCAATTTAGCATGGCCAATCAACCCAACTTGCACATCTTGAGTGTATGGGAGGAAACTGGAGAACCCAGAGGAAACCCACAGAGAATGTGCAAACTCCACAGAGTGACCCAAGCTAGGAATTGTACCTGGGTCTCTGGCGCTGTGAGGCAGCAGTGTTTACCATTGTGCCACTGTCCTGGATTACTAGTGCAGTGACAATATCTCTACACCACTGTCTCCCCTTTACTATGTGTGGGAAGTCACCCAGGGTTAGACACTGCTGGTTGGGGCTTGACCATCAAGGGAGCTGACCCAGGGAGGAGAATTTCCCAACCCATCTGATTGAATGGAATGTTCCCCATTGCTTGGGGGTCATGTCTTGGGTTGGGTGGATGGGGCGCCATTGCTGGAGACCTACTCTAGGAGCTGACCACCACTGTGTATGGCTGAAGTCTCCCACATGGGTGCTGACTGGACAAGACAGTACTGGTAGGACCTGCTAGGAGGTTAGTATGTGATTGCAATATGCAAACAGCCAACAGGACATTGAATCCCTACAGTGCAGGAGGAGACCATTCAGCCTGGACTGTAGAATTCCAGCCTCTTTAGGGCTGAATTTGAATTTTGGTTACTGAAACTGGGGTGGGGGGGCGAGCAGCGCCCAACCCTCAAATCCAAAACGTAAATGAAAAATAACTCAACAACCCCAAGTCAAAACCAGTAAGTGACCACAGCAACTCAAGTGTTCCGAGGAACAGCATGGATGTTCTGGTCTCTGATTAGTGGGAAACAGATATTTCAGTAAGCACTCGTCAATTGGATTACCACAAAACCACCATCGTAGAAACTCTCTCAAATCTGGCTGGGTCTTTATAGAATCCCTACAGCGCAGAAGGTGGCCATTCGGCCCATCAAGTCTGCACCAACAATCCCACCCAAGCCCCATCCCTGTAACCCCACATTTTTACCCCAACAATCCCTCTAACCCACTCATCCCAGGATACTAAGGGGCAATTTAGCATGGCCAATGCACCTAACTCTCTCATCTTCTAGAAGAGAAAACTGAGAGACAGGTCAGATGGAAGAAAGGAACCCCCTCCCCCATCAAAGACTTTATTCAACTAGCAGCTCCCTCGAGGGTAAAGATATTTCAGGTTTTAGACAATTCAGGAGCTCTGTACAGAGAATTTTAGAAGATTATGTAATTATAATTCTTTAGGACATCATGATCAACATGGACCGTATACTAAATACATGTGACAATAATAAATCATATCACACTGCTCAACATCATAGCAAAAAAATGCCAGAGATTAAATGGAACAAATCAGGTTGAGATATAACCAAGATGACTTCAGCTCAATTCCTCCTACTTGCTTATGTTGCGGACATGTTAACAAAAATGTTTAAGTGGGGAATAGTTTGCATTTTTTTGGAAAATGTTGGGTAAACAGGACCAACTAGAGCCGCAAATTAACCTTGGAGACAGGGCCACCATATTCAAAACTAGACTCAAATCAGTGACTCAAACTGTGGGGAAGTTATGGGAGCTTCGAATGCAGCCAGATTGTGGAGTTCACTTTAGATGAAAGGATACCATCTTCAGGCCCAAGTGTGTACCAACTGAGGGTGTGGAGGAGAAGCAGGGGCAAGGGGAGGGAGGAGACAATGCCATATGGATGGAGTGAGGTACTGTCCTGGTTACTGCACTACTCATTGACGAGGACATTACCCAACAAGATTGCACCCTTCAAACCAGAGTGTGGACCTGGATCTTGGTTATTATTTGGATCTTGGACAACACACTAGACACCCAACATTATTCCACTTTCAAGCAGAAGGGTGCCCATTCAGGTCAAGTTCAAACTCATTTATTAGTCACAAGGTGGCACAGCAGTTAGCACTGCTGCCTCAGTGCCAGGGATTCAGATCAGGTCACTGTCTGTGTGGAGTTTGCATGTTCTCCCCGTGTCTGCATGGGTTTCCTCCAGGTGTTCCAGTTTCCTCCCACAGTCTGAAAGACGTGCTGATTAGTTGCATTGAGGGAGAATTTAGCACGGCCAGGGTGCCCGAACAGGCACTGGAGTGTGGCGACTAGGAGATTTTCACAGTAACTTCATTGCAGTGTTAATGCAAGCCTACTTGTGACAAATGTTTCAAGTTTATTTTAGTGTCACAAGTAGGCTTACATTAACACTGCAATGAAGTTACTGTGAAAATCCCCGAGTTGCCACACTCCGGCACCTGTTTGGGACACGAAGGGAGAATTTAGTATGGCCAATGCACCTAATAGCATGTCTTTTGGACCGTGGGAAAAAACCGGTACTCTGAGGAAACCCATGCAGACACAGGGAGAATGTGCAAACCCCACAGTGTCCCAAGCCAGGAATCGAACCTGGGTCCCTGGTGCTGAGAGACAGCAGTGCTAACCACTGTGCCCCCATCATTCTGCACTGTCTCCTTTTGCCATCAATGGTAAGCTTGGTCTGTACAGCACTCAAACAATACTTTTCATTGTATAGCAGAGGAAAAAATTACAGCACGGGCCCTTTGGCCCTCCAAGCCTGCACCGACCATGCTGCCCGACTGAACTAAAACCCCCTACCCTTCCAGGGACCATATCCCTCTATTCCCATCCTATTCATGTATTTGTCAAAACGCCCCTTACAACTCACTATCGTATCTGCTTCCAAGACCTCCTCCAGGCAGCGAATTCCAGGCACCCACCACCCTCAAAGAAACTTGCCTTGTACATCTCCTTTAAACCCTGCCCCTTAAACCCATGCCCCCCTAGTAATTGACTCTTCCACCCTAGGAAAAAGCTTCTGACTATCCATTCTGTCCATGGCCCTCAATCTTGTAGACTTCTATCAGGTCGCCCCTCAACCTCCATCATTGCAGTGATAACAAGCCAAGTTTCTCCAACCTCTGCTCATAGCCAACACCCTACATACCAGGCAACAGCCTGGTAAATCTTTTCTGTACTCTCTCCAAAGCCTCCACATCCTTCTGGTAGTGCAGCGACCAGAATTGAACCCTATATTCCAAGTGCGGCCTAACTAAGGCTGCAACATGACTTGCCAATTTTTAAACTCAATGCCCCGGCTGATGAAAGCAAGCGTGCCTTCTTCACTACCTCCTCCACTTTGTGACCTGTGTACCTGTACACCCAGATCCCTCTGCCTATCAATACCTTTAAGGGTTCTGCTATCCGCTGCACATTTTCCATCTGTATTAGACCTTCCAAAATGCATCACTTCACATTTCATAGAATCATAAAATCCCTACAGTGCAGGAGGCGGCCATTCAGCCCATCGAATCTGTACTGACCACAATCCCACCCAGGCCCTAATCCCATAACCTCATGCATTTACCCCACCAATCCCCCTGACACTAGGGTCAATTTAACACGGCCAATCTAACCTGCACATCTTTGGACTGCGGGAGGAAACCAGAGCACCCGGAGGAAACCCACGCAGACACGGGGAGAACGTGCAAACTCCACACAGACAGTGACCCGAGGCCAGAATTGAACCCAGGACCATGGTGCTGAGAGGCAGCACTGCTAACCACTGGGCCGCCCCTTAAACCATGTTTTTGTAGTCATCTTTCATGGACATCAGAGTTTTCAATTGCGGATTTTGTTTCATTGAATACAAATTCACCATCTGCTGTGGTGGGATTCGAACCCAGGTCCTCAGACCCTGGGTCTCTGGATTACAAGTCCAGCGACAACACCATTTTGCCATTGCCTCTCCACATTTGTACATGTGACAATAATAAGTCAAATAAACAATGGTCAGCTTGAAGAAAGAGTGGAGAAAATCCCAATTGAAGCAATGCCGCGTCCCACACGCACCATCAGGGGAAAAAGGTTGTTAAACAACAATGCATCCAACATGGAAAGAAAAATCTAGATTTTTTATTTACTTACTGAATGCGTCTAATAATCCATTCTTGCTTGAAGTTACCCTGCACAACCACAAGCCATTGAGCCCTGAAAATAAGGCGTGTCTAGTTCATTCTAGACTAGTTACAGCACCGGTTACTGCCCCCTAGATCCAAAATGAAAGTAGAGTGATCCATGCAAAAAAAAAAAATTGTCTTAATGCAGTAAGGGTTGGGGGAGGAAGGGGGAATGCGGCAGGTCAGTCGGACAGGGCCTGTGTATTAGTAAGAAAACAGTGGCCGATCAGGTTCAAAATGAAAGGGTTGCTTCGTGAGCACGACAACAAAATAAAAGGGGAAATAAATCAGATTCAAAGGAAGAAAGAGTCAGGACCTGTGCAGAGAGGTGCTGGGAGTGATCGGTTGCTGCCGCAACTACCATTAGTTACCTGAGCGTGAAGTGCAGCAGCTGCAGCAGCAGCGGGGTAGGTGAACGCAGCATGTGGAATGGCAGGGGTCAGTTCTGTTGTGTACAGTGGGTAAGGAGCCCAGGCCTCTGGAGATGCAGGGATCAGTGCGGTTCCCGCAAGGTCATCTGAAACATGGAGAACAGGGTTTAACAAGGTCTGAGCCAGACGCCCTCGAGAAGAAAAAGGTTGGGGAAAAAAAAATAAAGTTAGCGTCGCAAACCTCTTGACTGTAACTCCGGCGAAAACTGGATCGAACGTCAAAATACCTGCCCCGCAGAGGTTTACAGCATGGAAACAGGCCCTTCGGCCCAACTTGTCCATGCCTCCCCTTTTTTAAAACCACCAAGCTAGTCCCAATTGCCCACATTTGGCCCCCATCCCTCTGTACCCATGTAACTGTCTAAATGCTAAAGACAAAATTGTACCCGCCTCCACTGGTAGCTTGTTCCAGACACTCACCACCCTCTGAAAATACTCTATTGATTTTAGCAGATGTTTCAAAATAATGTGGAGATGCCGGCGTTAGACTGGGGTAAACACAGTAAGAAGTCTCAACACCAGGTTAAAGTCAAACAGGTTTATTTGGAATCACGAGCTTTCAGAGCACTGCTCCTTCATCAGGCGAGTGGAGAGGTAGGTTTCACAACATGGCATAGATAGGCAAAGACACAATTGCAAGACAACAACCATCTACATATGCCGTGGTGTTTTTGTGAAACCTATTTCTCCACTCACCTGGTGAAGGGGCAGTGCTCCAAAAGCTCGTGATTCCAAATACACTTGTTGGACTTTAACCCGAATCGAGAGGTTTAAAAATCAGGCAACGGTTCCACTGAAAAGAACAGAAAGTGCTGGAAAACCTCAGCATCTGTGGAGAGAAGAGAGCCAATGTTGAGTCTTGATTGAAGACTAATCATAGAATCCCTACAGTGCAGAAAGAGGCCATTCAGCCCATCAAGTCTGCACCAACAATTCCAGATTGATAGCCAAGTTCCGCACACGAGGACAGCCTCAACCGGGATCTTGGGTTCATGTCACACTATCTGTAACCCCCACGACTTGCCTGGGCTTGCAAAATCTCACTAACTGCCCTGTCTGGAGACAATACACATCTCTTTAACCTGTGCTTAACCCTCTCTCCACTCACATTGTCTGTACCTTTAAGACTTGATTACCTGTAAAGACTCGCATTCCAACCATTATTTTGTAAATTGAGTTTGTGTCTTTATATGCCCTGTTTGTGAACAGAACTCCCACTCACCTGCGAAGGAGCAGCGCTCCGAAAGCTAGTGGCTTTTGCTACCAAATAAACCTGTTGGACTTTAACCTGGTGTTGAGAGACTTCTTACCGACAATTCCAGCCAGTCCCTATCCCCATAACCCCACACATTTACCCTAATTCCTGGACACTAAGGGGAATTTAGCATGGCCAATCGACCTAATCCACCCCTCTTTGGGCTGTGGGAGGAAACCAGAGCACCTGGAGGAAACCCACGCAGACACAGAGAACGTGCAAACTTCTCAGACAGTGACCCAAGGCCAGAATTGAACCCAGGTCCCTGGCGCTGTGAGGCAGCAGTAATAACCATTGTGCCATCCATAATCCAGCCTCGAAGTGTTGGCTCCATTTCCTCTCCACAGGTGTTGTCAGGCCTGCTGAGATTTTCCAGCATTTTCTGCCCAAGGGTTGCATCGGTGCCTCTTCAAGTCTAACGCGACTTGGTGTACGCAAATTTCGTTCCCATAGCATAACCCGGAGGGAAAAACTGCCTCCACCCAGAGCCTTACGATATTGGTGGGTTGTCAACTGCGATTGTGGGGATCCCTGGAGGTTTCACCACATGACTCCCCCCTACTCCCCAACCATTGGTCAGCCAACACAATCATCCCGGTGGGGCCCACTCTCCGTAACACCAATTGGAAAGCAAAGAGGCACCATTATCCAGTTGGATGATGCTTGACTGCCAGCCATTCGCTTCTCCTCATTTATAAATTCAAAGACAATGATAATAGGGGGGGAATTTCTCCCTTCCCGTGGTGGGAATCGGACCACACAAAGGTCCGTTAACCTCCGGCAGGATTGGCCAGTTTTTGGGGAGAGCAGAGGAATACCATAATGTATTCAAGAGGCAGTTAGATATAGCACTTGGGGCAAATGTGGTCAAAAGAGGTCTCTAAAATAATGAGGGGCATAGATCAGCTAGATAGTCAACATCTTTTCCCAAAGGTAGGGGAGTCTAAAACTAGAGGGCATAGGTTTAAGGTGAGAGGGGAGATAAACAAAAGTGTCCAGAGGGGCAATGTTTTCCCCTCACACAGGGTGGAGAGTGTCTGGAACAAGTTGCCAGAGGTAGTTGTAGAGGCGGGTACAATTTTGTCTTTTAAAAGCATTTAGATAGTTACATGGGTACGATGGGTAGAGAGGGATATGGGCAATTGGGATTAGCTTAGGGGTTTTAAAAAAGGGCGGCATGAACAAGCTGGGCCGAAGGGCCTGTTGCCATGCTGTAAACCTCTGACTAAGTTATGGGGAGAAAGGAGGATTAGGCTATTGGGTTGGATGGTCAGCCATGACCGTGATGAACGGCAGAAGGAGGTTCGAAGGGTCGAATGGCCTCCTCCCGCTCCTATCTTCTATGTTTCTATAATTTTTTTTTTTTTAAGTGTCCTGATGATTTGCGGAGGGTTGGACACGACTGTGTCCTGGAGATTAACCTTCTGTTTCAGGAGGGTCCAGGCCAATCCTGGAGGGTTGTCATAGAGGTTTACAGCATGGAAACAGGCCCTTCGGCCCAACTTGTCCATGCTGCCCCTTTTTTTTTTTAAAACCCCCAAGCTAATCCCAATTGCCTGCATTTGGCTCATCCCGCTACACCTCGTCAACCCTACAGAAGAGAATTTGAGATTGGCGGAATTAAAATGGTGGTTTCCGTCATTTTGAAGCGAGATAATTTTGTCTGATTAAACAAACGGGCAGGCCACCACACCCACGTAAAATCCACAATTCCAATTCATCCAGAATGAGTTTGTTTTGGTTGCTGCCGGAGCAGAGGAATTGGGAAATTTAGGTTAATTCCAGTTTTCTGAAAGCTCTCTTGTTTATTGTAACCAATCCCAGGACCGGAACCAGAACAGAAAACCCCTTCACATTCACCTTATTACCCCAGGCATGCGGCCTACATATTCAGAGAAAGCACTAGCTACAATGTTTCACAATTAGGTGGGTGCAAAAGTTTCTTGGTGTCACAAGTAGGCTTACATTAACACTGCAATGAAGTTAGTGAAAATCCCCTAGTCGCCACATTCTGATGCCTGTTCGGGTACACTGAGGGAGAATTTAGCATGGCCAATGCACCTAACCAGCACGTCTTTCTGACTGTGGGAGGAAACCCATGCAGACACGGGGAGAATGTGTAGACTCCATATAGACAGTGACCCAAGCCAGGAATCGAACCCAGTTCCCTGGCGCTGAGGCAGCAATGCTAACCACTGTGCCACCCTGTATTTTTCTCTTTCCTGGACCAAACAACAGCTCAATGGGCTAACCTTACTCAATGCCCTCAAAGCAGACAGTTGGAGTACGCACGCTCTCCCCACGTTTGGGTGGGTTTCCTCTGGGTACACTGGTTTCCTCCCACAGTCCAAGAGATGTGCGGGTTGGGTGCATTGGCCACACTAAATTGCACCTTAGATGTCCAGGGATATGTAGGAGAGGGGGATTAGCAGGGTAAATATGTGGGGCTGCAGGGATAGGGTCTGGGTGAGATTGTTGCTGGTGTGGACTCAATGGGCTGAATGGCCTCCTTCTGCACTGTAGGGATTCTATGATTTCACCAGAACAGGACTTGCAGGTTGAGCAGCTTTCTGCTTACACAGCGAGGAAGCTTCAAGGCAGAGGTGACTGAAGCGCAGTCCAAGTATCAGTTGTCCCCATTACAACAGCAGGTGGGAGACACAAAGATATCAGCTTACAAACACTTGAGTTTGTGCCAACATGGCATTAACCGATCACCGCTCTGGTTTCAAAGTTAATTCCTTCGTTCCCTGCAAGACAGTCAAAATTTACAAGGAACGCAAGGCTCCAGAAACTTGGGGGCCGGGTTTCTCTTGTGGCCTTGGGATCCCTGATGCCCAGCGCATTTTGGGGCCTTGCCCCATGCCGGAGTCTGGGACCCCAATGCAAATTGCGCAACGTCAAATAACGTGCGCGCTTGCTGTCAAGTTTAAAAAGGATGACAGGGCAAGTCCCGAGGCTGGAGGGCCAATGGAAGGCCCAAAAGCAGGAAGGTCAGCACCCCCAATATCAGAGGTAGACACAAGATACTGTGAAGGGCAGCATGGTGGCAGTGGTTGGCACTGCTGCCTCAGTGCCAGGGAGCTGGGCTCGATTCCCAGCTTGGGTCACTGGGGTCTGCACGTTCTCCCCGTGTCTGCGGGGGTTTCCTCCGGGTGCTCCGGTTTCCTCCCACAGTCCGAAAGACGTGCTGGTTAGGTGCGTTGGCCGTGCTAAATTCTCCCTCAGTGTACCCGAACAGGCGCCGGAGTGTGGTGACTAGGGCATTTCCATAGTAACTTCATTGCAGCGTTAATATAAGCCTTACTTGTGACACTAATACATAAACAAATAATAATGAACCCTGTTAAAGTACTGATAGATAAATTTCTAGACAAGGGTCTCCTAAAAAATGGAGGAACCCTGTGGGAGAGTTTTTAATAATTTAAAATTTGGAAAACCTATAAGCGGTTCAGACCATTATACTGAGGGGCAACAGCTCCTCAGGACAGCTGGAGGGCCTCTTCCTTGGGCCTTGTTTAGGCTTCAGTGGCAAGAGTGGCTTCAGGGACAGGAGATGGCCCCCATCCCCACCTACATTCTGACTGGAAAACTCTAGTCAGCATCTGCGGAGTGGCTGCAATTTACCTTGCATTTGGCCCAATGGGCCAACACCCCACTGATCCCTGCCTGGAACAAAAGTGTTTGCAGGTGAGACCATTGCGGGAAGGGGGGGGAAAGAGACTGGCACATTGATCACAATCCCATCCAGGCCTTATTCCTGTAACTCCACATATTTACCCTAATAATCCCCCTGACACTAAGGGTCAATTTAGCATGGCCAATCCACCTACCCTGCACATCTTTGGACTGAGAGAAAACCGGAACACCTGGAGGAAACCCAGGAAGACACAGAATTGGGGTTTCTGCAAGTTGCGGGCTTGTCTTCTGCTTTGGGAAGGATGAAAATCCCCCCCGTTTAATTTTTGTTTGGTCTTCTTCAAAGTCAAAGCATTCTCCTCCAAAACAGGCCCTGACCACAACACTAAAAGGGTAAAGTTGGTGCCAAGTAAACCCTTTCCACTAGCAGCAGAGTGCGTTACCTCATTCAATTATTTTTAAATCTATTTTAGCTACACTATAGACTACAGCCCTATAATCCCATGAAGGGAGGAAGTTCGTTATAGAGTCCCTGTAGTGCAGGAGGTGCCCATTCGGCCCATCAAGTCTGCACTGACCACAATCCCACCCAGGCCCTAACCCCATAAATTTACGCTGCTAGTCCCCCGACACCAAGTGGCAATTTAGCATGGCCAATCCACTTAACCTGCATATCTTTGGAGTGTGGGAGGAAACCCCTGCAGACACGGGGAGAACGTGCAGACTCTGCACAGATAGTGACCCAAGCTGGGAATTGAACCCAGTCCCTGGCACTGAGGTAGCACTGCCACCCCAAAGTGATTTCAAAGCGATCTAGTTATAGAAAAGGTGAATTAAAGCTTCTGCCACTTATAGAAGTCCAGGAGAGAGAGAGAGAACAAAGATTTCGTTCGGGCCATGCGCAACATGGAACAGCGGGCATCTGGAGACTAATTGCAAATGGATGGCACAGTCCACAAGAGACTTTTGCCCCAATATGCAAAGTTATCCTCAAGGTTTATTAAAACTATGAATTCTTCCACTTAAATTTTGCTGCTTAAATCTGATGAGCAATCATGTCCCCCCCAATAAGAGAACATTTCTGAAAAGTTCATTTCGATTAGTAACAAACTCCAGGCCAAAAGATCCTAGATTCAAGCCCTGTTCTGAAGAGTTAAGAGCATCTTCCTTGTGGGAGAAGAGAGATCTTGACCTCCTTGCATTAGAACATAGAATCCCTACAATGCAGAGGCGCGCCATTTGGCCCATCGAGTCTGCACCGACCACAATCCCACCCAGGCACTATCCCCATAACCCATGTATTTACCCTGCTAATCCCTCTGACACCAAGGGGTAATTTAGCATGGCCAATCCACCTAACCTGCACACCTTGCTGGAAAAGGCACTTCGCATCAACTGGCGATTGTGGTTAAACCGGCACCATTGCTTGTATCCAGGACAAAGCACAGGGGGATCCGAAAGAGTTTGGCACGGTGGTTAACACTGCTGCCTCTCAGCTCCAGGGGCCTGGGTTCAATTCCGGCCTTGGGGTCAGTGTGGAGTCTGCACATTCTCCCCGTGTCTGCATGGGTTTCCTCCCACAGTCCAAAAAATGTGCGGGTTAGGTTGATTGACCATGATAGATTGACCCTAGTGTCAGGGGGATTAGGAGTGCAAGTGTGTGGGGTTACAGGGATAGGACAGGACCTGGGTGGGAATGTTGCTGGTGCAGGCTCGATGGGCCAAATGGCCTCCTTCTGCACTGTAGATTCTATGATTCGATGAAATGTACATGCTTGATGATAGAGGCTGGGGAACTACACTTTTTCTTTCGTTAGTGGGACATGGGCATCGCTGGCTGGGCCAGCATTTATTGCCCACCCCTAGTTGCCCGAGGGCAGTTGAGAGTCAACCACATTGCTGTGGCTTTGGAGTCACGTGTAGACCAGGCAAGGATAGTAGATTTCCTTCCCTAAAAAAGACATTAGTGAACCAGATGGGTTTTTCAATATATTTTTAATTCCAGATTTTCTTTATGGAATTCAAATTCCACCATCTGCCAGGGCGGGATTCGAACCCGGGTCCCCAAAACATTAGCTGGATTAATAGTCTACTGATAATACCACTAGGCCATCACCTCCCCAACATGGGTTGGGCATTCCCACAGCACTGATGGCAAAAATGATTGTTCAATTGGAATATAGACGCCAAGAAACCAGTTTAGGACAACTAAGCACAGATTGCATCAAATAAATAGAATCACTACAGTATAGAAGAGGCCATTCGGTCCATTAGGTCTGCACCAGCCGACAGAGCACCCCAACCAGACTATCCCCTTAACTCCCATGTCTTTACCTCGCTAATCCCCCTAACCTAGTCATCTCACTAAGGGCCAATTTAGCATGGCCAATCCACCCAGCCTGCACATCTTTGGACTGTGGGAGGAAACCCACACAGGGAGAACATACAGACTCCACACAAACAGTCCAAGGTGGGAAACGAACCCTGGTGCTGTGAGGCAGCAGTGCCAACCATTCTGCCACAATGCCACCCCAAGGAATACACTTTTGAAAAAGGGGAAGAAAAAAAAACACAGCCTGCAATAAGTGGCAGCAACTTCCTTACAAGGTCTGGCTGAGTAGGCTAATCAACTGCTGAACAGGTTTCTCTTTGATACTTGTCCAGACGGTACACTGTGATAAAGTGCGCCATCTTGGAATATGGTTAGGAATGGGGAGGGTGCCCTGAGAAGTTGTTTTAAAAAGAGTGCCAGTCCACCACTGAAGAAGCGCACCTCTCAGCCACATGTGGGGTGGTACTGACTGGCCTTGGAGAAATCCGTGATCCACATCCCATCCTAACGGCTGGAGGAAGCACGGTGGTGGGAGGCAGCAGTGGGGACCTAAGGGTGGAAAAAAAGAGGAACGCTCCTTAAATTTCCTACTGTGGCACCAACAAAAAAAAAAAAAAAATTGACACAATGCATTACTCAGTAAGTGTCACCCACATTGCCCTCTGCAGCCCTGGCTAAAGGCAGTCCCTGGGGGTGCGTGGCCTTATTACTGGATTGCCCGAGAGAACAAACGGCGCGAAGATTAAACTCGGTACTTACAGGGGTCCCGTGCGATGAAGTGCGCCCCCAAGGCTGGGTGCATATTTGTGGGGTTGGGTGTTGCCATCAGTTTGCTCTTGGCCATCTTTGTGTTTGCTTTTGCGAACTCCAACCGGAGAGTTTGAGGATTCTCGGGGTCAAACCGGATACCCTAAAGGAGGGAGCAAGGACGGAATCTTTAATTAATTATCGACATTAACTTCCTTAACGGCACCCAAAGAAACATGGGCAGCATTTAGCCTGTTGAGTACTCAAAGATAGAGGATTCACAACTCAGATGTTTTTTGATTTGATTTATTATTGTCACATGTATTGGGATAAAGTATTGTTTCTTGCGCACTGTACACAAAGCATACCATTCAGAGTACATGGGGGAGAAGGAGCTGAATGCAGTATTAGTCATTGATTTGATTTATTATTGTCACTTGTATTAACAGTGAAAAGTATTGTTTCTTGCGCACTATACTGACAAAGCATACCGTTCATAGAGAAGGAAAGGAGAGAGTGCGGGGGAGGCAATGGCTGAGTGGTATTATCCCGAGCTTAGAAACCTGGAGACCCAGGTTCAAATCCAGCCACGGCAGATGGTGGAATTTGAATTCAATTTTGGGGCGGCACGGTAGCACAGTGGTTATCACTGCTGCTTCACAGCTCCAAGGACCTGGGTTCGATTCCCGGCTTGGGTCACTGTGCAAACTCCACACAGACATTCTCCTCGTGTCTGCGTGGGTTTCCTCCCAGTCCAAACATGTGCGGGTTAGGTTGATTGGCCATGCTAAAAAAATTGCCCTTAGTGTCCTGGGATGCGTAGGTTAGAGGGATTAGTGGTTAAATATGTAAGGACATGGGGATAGGGCCTGGGTGGGATTGTGGTCGGTGCAGACTCGATGGGCCGAATGGCCTCTTTGTGCTGTAGGGATTCTAAGATTCTAAGATTCTAAGATTCTAAGATTCTAAGATTCTAAGATTCTAGAGTTACAGTCATGGCTAGGAAGTTACAAAATGAGACATTTATCTGTTGGAGACAAACCGACTACAAACCAAACTTTACCGAGGAACGTAATGTTTTCTTTTAAAGTTTATTAGCGTCACAAGTAGGCTTACATTAACACGGCAATGAAGTTACTGTGAAAATTCCCTAGTCGCCACACTCCAGCACCTCTTCAGATACACCAGGGGAGAATTTAGCACAGCCAATGCACCCTAACCAGCACGTTTCTTGGACTGTGGGAGGAAACCCACACAGACATGGGGAGAACGTGCAGGCTCCGCTCAGACAGTGACCCAAGCCAGGAATTGAACCTTGATCCCCGGTGCAGAGGGGCAGCAGCGCTAACCACTGTGCCATCCTTAACTAGAGCATTTCCGGCAAATGTTTCAAAAGTCACTGAAGCAAGTTGGATGGAGTGCGCAGATACCTAGTTAGCCACATTATACACCATTTGGCTTCAGAGATTTGTGCGAAACCCCAGCAACTGATGTGGAAGTTCAGTTACCCGGTCTGGCCTACACCTGACTCCAGATCCACGGCAATGTGGTTGACTCAACTACCCTGAGATGGCCTAGCAAGCCACTCTGTTGTATCACTCAAGGCAGCGGCTCACCACCACCTTCTCAAGGGCAACAAATGCTGGCCAGCCAGCGATGTTCATGTCTCATGAATAAAAAAAGATGAATTTCCAGATGCACTGAGTCATCTCCTCAAAATGGAAGCCAAAAGGATTGTCAACAGTTACACCCATATAGAAAGCTTTGTATGATGTATCCCATTACCAATTTGCATCGAAATCAATGGTAGGATGGCCTACAAAAGTATAGACCAAGGAAAGTAGGCCTCATTTCAAGAACAGACTCTAGATGCAACAGTTGAGGGAGGAACAGTAGAAAATCTTCGGACAGCGATCAGGACCATTTAGAGAGCACCTTAAATTTGGTAAAACATCTCCAAGCACTTCTACACGGGAGCACTGGACCAATGGTTCACACCAACCCTGAAGGAGGTTAGGCCAGATGACCAAATGAAATGGGTTTTAAAATGGACATCTTGAGTGGTGAAGGTTGGAGGAAATTTCAGTTTGGGGGAAAGGCAGATGACACTAGAGCTACAAATGGTGCAGTGGAATGGGAAAGGATCCCAATGGAAAAGGGTACCAGGAAGAGGGAAGACCAAGGATGGATTGAAGAAAACAGCACTATGGATATATGGCATTGCGGCAACATCTGAAAGGTCTCAGCAAACACTTACTCAGTAGCATAGTGGTTAGTACTGCGGCCTCCGTGCCAGGGACCCGGGTTCGATGCTCATCTGTGGGGTTCGCACATTCTCCCCGTGTCTGTGTGGGTTTCCTCTGGGTGTCCCTGTTTCATTGAAACAGTGCAGGAGGCCACTATTCAGCCCCATCGAGTCTGCACCGACCACAATCCCACCCAGGCCCTATTCCCATAAATTTACCCTTGCTGGGCCCCCTGACACTAAGGGGGAATTTAATATGGCCAATGAATCTAACCCACACATCTTTGGACTGTGGGAGGAAATGTCTTCCTCCCACAGTCAGAGAGACGTGGTTAGGTACATTGGCCGTGCTAAATTCTCCCTCAGTGTACCCGAACAGGCACCAGAGTGCGGCAACCGGGGGATTTTCACAGTAACTTCATGGCAGTGCTAATGCAAGCCTACTTGTGAAGCTAATAAATAAACTTAAAGTCCAGAGGGCCTCCAGTGCTACATCACTCCACCATTTGAAGAGTTTCACACCAGCAAGTCTCCAATTTCGTAAAGGCTGCCACAATGGTGTCAGATATCCCTGAAACAGAGAGTTCTGTCCATTGCAAGCAACTTCAACAGCTAAAGCAATAATCTGCATTGTAATCCATTAGTCACACTGGCCCTGGCAAGCAACCAGCAGGGCCTGAAGGAAGTCATTCGTCAACTTGCACTGCCAATATGTCAGCGCTTAGTCACAAGAAAAATTGCAAGGTCGGAACATGGGGATGTTGAGTTTTTCACACCTGCTGGGGTCTGTGGAGGCCCCACCAAGGCTCGGGGTGAAGTTAATTAAATTGGCAGCGACTATACAAAGCTTCAAGAACTTGGAGCAATGGTGGGTCTTGCTTTACTGCATGCTTTCTATTCGGAGCTATTGAGAACACCCTTACAGGAGTTCTAGGATTGAGGGGGAGACAAGGAAGAGGGGAAAGCAACAGTGGCCACGTTCAACCACTTGTGTACTGTGCAGGTCATAGAAACATAGAAGATAGGAGCAGGAGGAGGCCATTCGGCCCTTCGAGCCTGCTCCCCCATTCATCACAATCATGGCTGATCCAACTCAATAACCTAATCCTGCTTTCTCCCCATAACCTTTGATCCCATTCGCCCCAAGTGCTATATCCAGCCGCCTCTTGAATACATTCAATGTTTTGGCATCAACTACTTCCTGTGGTAATGAATTCCACAGGCTCACCACTCTCTGGGTGAAGAAATGTCTCCTCACCTCCGTCCTAAATGGTCTACCCCGAATCCTCAGACTGTGACCCCTGGTTCTGGGCTCCCCCACCATCGGGAACATCCTCCCTGCACCTACCCTGTCTAGTCCTGTTAGAATTTTATAAGTCTCTATGGGATCCCCTCATTCATGAGGTCATGATCCCATTTCCTGTTGGGACACAGCCCATACAACACAATCAATCCCATTCCAGATGGGAATACTCCAATCCCTGGGCAGGATTGACCATTCCACCAGTGGATTTGGGAGGGGCATGATAAACGTTAAAGTGGGCAGCCTTGTCCACCAGCCACTGCCTGGATGGCATTCATATCTAGAGGCAGGACTGGCATCAGACAACTTGTCCAGTGTGCCAATCCTTCCATTGTAGCATGCTCCCAGCAATAGGAGAGACCTGTATCAAGCCTTACCTGCACAGGGGTGGTGGTGGCGGCAGGTGGGGAGGGGGATCCACACTGGGCCTCCAGGCCCAGAGGGTCATTCCCCCCCCCCCACCTCCTTTTCCCCTCAAGGCCTCAAACCCCACCCTCCATTTCTCCTTCTCCTGCCCCCTTCACCCTCAAAACACAATTACAATCCATTGCAGATCAGTGTAGTACCAGTGGTGGCCACCACTCCTAATGGCGTCTCACATCATGGGCCTCCATTGGCCAGCGACAGGACTTCCTGTCCCTCACAGGATAGAAACCCCACCTACAGCCCAAGACCGACCAATTGGTTATCGAATGACTGCAGAGCAGTCAGACATTCTTCCCCTGGGTAGTGTCACCCCCCCCCTCACTTTATTGGGAGGGTGGCACCCAGGTAGGGGCACAGCACCTTGTATAATTCAGCCTTGTAGGTGGTCATGTATTTTGAGGGGTAAAATTCCACCTGACCTTGTATATTGAAGAATAATGGAGAACACCATAAATGGGCGATGGTGGAGAGGAGGATGATGGGAAATTTCAACAACTGGCTTGGTAAACTTTTGAAATCAAGATTCCATTAGAACTGGAGAATAGACATTTGGTCCAATTACAATGCTCATTGCTACATCTGTAACAGGCAAGATGCCCGGACCCCAGTGATGGGCAACCTGCAGCCGGGTGGGGGGGGGGGGGGGGGGGGCATTTCAAGGATAACAAACATCACTGTGGCAGCCATTTTGCAATTGGAGACTTAGTGTTTAAAATCTTCAAATGTTGGAGTGATGCAACACTGGAGGCCCTCTGGACTGTGTTGGAGTTTGTGTCACAAGTAGGCTTACATCAAGACTGCAATAATCCCCATGTCGCCACACTCCAGCACCTGTTCGGGTACACCGAGAGAGAATTTAGCACGGCCAATGCACCTAACCAGTACATCTTTCAGACTGTTGGTGGAAACCGGAGCACCCGGAGGAAACCCACGCAGACACAGGGAGAACGTGCAGACTCCACACAGACAGTGACCCAAGCTGGGAATCGAACCCGGGTCCCTGGTGCTGAGAGACAGCAGTGCAAACCACTGTGGCCCCATGAGACATTTTGTTGACCATTGCCCACGTGGGGTTGCCACATTCCGCTGATTCCCGTCCGTGTAGTTTTTTTCCTACCGGTGTGACTGAAGTGATTCGCACGTAAAGCGAGGGTGAGTGAAGTGAGGTGGGTGCTGATTGCTCACAACACTGACTGTGAGAGCCGTGTGCTCCCTCTGTGTCCAAAGCGTCAATATTCATTTTGTTTTTAACCATTTGAAGTTGATGACAGTTCTATTAATATATAAATGAAGCATTTTCTATAACTTACGAAATATTCGGCGTGTATTAAATGTGTTTAATCTTACTCATGGGGACACGGTTAGTGAACAAGCCCTGTTTCAATCTTGCAGCCACAGATGGAGAGCCAGTCATGCGGCCCATTCACTAGCCTAGGTTGGTCATCACTGACCTACAGAAACAGCTAGAGAACCATCTCCCAGGCAGGCACTGTGGCAAATTGCTGCTGCAGTTTAAACAAATAAAAGTTTAAAGTTTCAACGTTTGTGTCACATAAGACCATAAGACATAGGAGCGGAAGTAAGGCCATTCGGCCCATCGAGTCCACTCCACCATTCAATCATGGTTGATTTCAACTCCATTTACCCGCTCTCTCCCCATAGCCCTTAATTCGAGAAATCAAGAATTTATCAATTTCTGTCTTGAAGACGCTCAACGTCTCGGCCTCCACAGCCCTCTGTGGCAATGAATTCCACAGACCCACCACTCTCTGGCTGAAGAAATTTCTCCTCATCTCTGTTCTAAAGTGACTCCCTTTTATTCTAAGGCTGTGCCCCCGCGTCCTAGTCTCCCCTGTTAATGGAAACAACTTCCCTACGTCCATCCTATCTAAGCCGTTCATTATCTTGTAAGTTTCTATCAGATCTCCCCTCAACCTCCTAAACTCCAATGAATATAATCCCACGATCCTCAGACGTTCATCGTATGTCAGGCCTACCATTCCTGGGATCATCCGTGTGAATCTCCGCTGGACCCGCTCCAGTGCCAGTATGTCCTTCCTGAGGTGTGGGGCCCAAAATTGCTCACAGTACTCCAAATGGGGCCTAACCAGTGCTTTATAAAGCCTCAGAAGTACATCCCTGCTTTTGTATTCCAAGCCTCTTGAGATAAATGACAACATTACATTTGCTTTCTTAATTACGGACTCAACCTGCAAGTTTACCTTTAGAGAATCCTGGACTAGGACTCCCAAGTCCCTTTGCACTTTAGCATTATGAATTTTGTCACCGTTTAGAAAATAGTCCATGCCTCTATTCTTTTTTCCAAAGTGTACGACCTCGCACTTGCCCACGTTGAATTTCATCAGCCACTTCTTGGACCACTCTCCTAAACTGTCTAAATCTTTCTGCAGCCTCCCCACCTCCTCAATACTACCTGCCCCTCCACCTATCTTTGTATCATCGGCAAACTTGGCCAGAATGCTCCCAGTCCCGTCATCTAGATCGTTAATATATAAAGAGAACAGCTGTGGCCCCAACACTGAACCCTGCGGGACACCACTTGTCACCGGTTGCCATTCTGAGAAAGAACCTTTTATCCCAACTCTCTGCCTTCTGTCTGACAGCCAATCGTCAATCCATGTTAGTACCTTGCCTCGAATACCATGGGCCCTTATTTTACTCAGCAGTCTCCCGTGAGGCACCTTGTCAAAGGCCTTTTGGAAGTCAAGATAGATAACATCCATTGGCTCTCCTTGGTCTAACCTATTTGTTATCTCTTCAAAGAACTCTAACAGGTTTGTCAGGCACGACCTCCCCTTACTAAATCCATGCTGACTTGTCTTAATCCGACCCTGCACTTCCAAGAATTTAGAAATCTCATCCTTAACGATGGATTCTAGAATTTTGCCAACAACTGAGGTTAGGCTAATTGGCCTATAATTTTCCATCTTTTTTCTTGTTCCCTTCTTGAACAGTGGGGTTACAACAGCGATTTTCCACAAGTAGGCTTACATTAACACTGCAATGAAGTTACTGTGAAAATCCCCTAGTCACCACACTCTGGCGCCTGTTCGGGTACACGGAGGGAGAATTTAGTATGCTCCTAACCAGCACGTCTTTCAGACTGTGGGCGGAAACCGGAGCACCCGGAGGAAACCCACACAGATACAGGGAGAACGTGCAGACTCCGCACAGACAGTGACCCAAACTCAGGATTGAACCTGGGTCCCTGGTGCTGTGAGGCAGCAGTGCCAACTACTGTGCCACCCCTTTCTCACCAAAAGATCTGAGTGGGGGCATAAGGCCAGTGGTGGGAGAAAATGAGAATATTGAAGAAAACTCAGCATTGCATGGACACTTTGGCACTTGTACCTCGGACAAGTGAATCTGCTCTCCAGCTGGGAGAGAGACTCCAAAGTGGAAAGCAAAAGACATGCAGCATCTTTCTGCTGGACTACCCAATGGATACATCCACACAACACGTCTTTGTACGAAAGATTCATACTTACATTTAATGCATTCTTTGCTGCCTCTGCTCCAGCACGATTGTCGAAGGTTACAAACCCAACTGGCTGGAAAAGATATTGGATAAAATAGGCGTTAGATATTTAAATGTCAAGTTTTTTTTTTAAAAACAAGTGTTACATTACATGCCTCTTGTGTGAATAATAGAGTTCACATCCCAACATTCAGAAATAAAGTCACAAATATCCACTGGCTACAATGTCTTGAGCGACACAATCTAGGCCTCAAAAGAGGTTGCATAATTGATTTACCCCTCCAACAGATGGGCGGCACGGTAGCGCAGTGGTTAGCACTGCTGCTTCACAGCTCCAGGGTCCCGGGTTCGATTCCCGGCTCGGGTCACTGTCTGTGTGGAGTTTGCACATTCTCCTCGTGTCTGCGTGGGTTTCCTCCGGGTGCTCTGGTTTCCTCCCACAGTCCAAAGATGTGCAGGTTAGGTTGATTGGCCAGGTTAAAAATTGCCCCTTAGAGTCCTGGGATGTGTAGGTTAGAGGGATTAGCGGGTAAATATGTGGGGGTAGGGCCTGGGTGGGATTGTGGTCGGTGCAGACTCGATGGGCCGAATGGCCTCCTTCTGCACTGTAGGGTTTCTATGATTCTATGACCTTGCTCTCGGAATTCAGAGATCCCCAAGATCTTTCAACAAAGAGGCGTGTTAAAATCAGAGGCTGGAGTTCAAACATGTATTTTATGCTGTTTCAGAAATCAGAATCCCTACAGTTCAGGAGGCAGCATTTGGCCCATTGAGCTTACACTGACAGCAACCCTACCCAGACCCTATCCCCTGTAACCCCACGTATTTACCCTGCCAATACCCCCCAACACTAAGGGGCAATTTAGCATGGCCAATCCACACATCTTTGGACTGTGGGAGGAAACCCACGCAGACATGGGGAGAACATGCAAACTCCAGTGACCCAAGCCAAGAATAGAATTCGGGTCCCTGGCGCCATGAGGCAGCAGTGCTAACCACTGTGCCGTCCACAGGGAGCAAACCAAATGTTCTTCAAATAACCCAAACAAGATGCTCAAGTCGGCACTTTTTTGTTTCAATCCAAAGTCCAATTCAAAGTCTCCGCAAGGGAGACATTCCAGATCCAAGCCGACAAAATAACTTCACCACTTCCCATCTTGGGCTTGATCGACATGATCCAAGCTGATTGGAGTAGGCATTGCACCTCCAAGGCCGGATCTCATTTAAATCTTAGCCAAAAGGCCGAGATGCCGCTTTAAAAAATTGCTTCCAGTGAAGCCTCAGTGTAACCTCATGAGTTCAACCAAGTGCAGGATGCCAAAACTACACTTGATCTTAGCCAAAAGGCCGAGAAGCAAGTGGACACTAATATTCAGAGCAAATCCAAATTTGATTTCAAAGGACCAACCAAAGTCAAGACTCCATCTCAAGGCAAGGCTCAGCTGCCTTATTGCATTAAGCATATTTTGGAGCAGCACAGACCCCAATTTAATGCGAGGACTGGGTGTGATACCCCACCCCCCTGCAGTGAAAATTTGGGGTGGCTGGTGTGAAATGAGTGGCATGCCAAAATAGAGTGAAACAGCAGGATAATAACCCTCAATAATTCAAAAATCTGTATTTAACTTAAAACTATTGAATGAAAATACTATCTTCTGTTTAGTGTCACAATAGGCTTACATTAACACTGCAATGAAATTATGGTGAAAATCCCCTAGTCAACACACTGGCACCTGTTCAGGTACATTTTTTTAAAAAACAGATGCACCGTAGAAAGCATCCTTTCTGGTTGTATCACAGCTTGTTGAGACTCTGAATTGGACTCGATTTGATTGAATTGGAAAAGTATTTTAAAAAGTATTGTTTCTTGCGCACTATACAGACAAAGCATACCGTTCATAGAGAAGAAAAGGAGTGCCCAAGACTGCAAGAAACTACAAAAGGGTCGTGAACGTAGCCCAGTCCATCACGCAAACCAGCCTCCCATCCATTGACTCCGTCTACACTTGCCGCTGCCTCAGGAAAGCAGCCAACATAATTAAGGACCCCACGCACCCCGGACATTCTCTCTTCCACCTTCTTCCGTCGGGAAAAAGATACAAAAGTCTGAGGTCACATACCAACCGACTCAAGAACAGCTTCTTCCCTGCTGCCATCAGACTTTTGAATGGACCTACCTCGCACTAAGTTAAATCTTTCTCTACACCCTGGCTATGACTAACACTACATTCTGCATTCTCTCCTTTTCTTCTCTATGAACGGTATGCTTTGTCTGTATAGTGCGCAAGAAACAATATTTTTTAAAATACTTTTCCAATTCAATCAAATCAAGTCCAATTCAGAGTCTCAACAAGTTGAGACATTTCTGATCCAAGCTGACAAGACAGGGCCTACACACCCGTCTTGGGCCTGATCTACATGAGCCAAGCTGATTGGAGTAGGTGCAGACTCACCTCCAAGGCTTGATCTCATTTGAGTCACTATGTTAATACATGTGACAATAATAAATCAAATCAACTGAGGGAGCATTTAGCACGGCCAATGCACTTAACCAGCACGTCTTTCAGACTGTGGGAGGAAACCAGACCCAATGAAATATGTTGCAAGATGGACATGATGCTGCCATGTTAGGGGGGTCACTCAAAAGTTCACTCCTTTCCCACTCAAATGGAGCTGAGATAGGGTGAAGGGAAAGGTAAGAAAGCTGCACTCAGGGCAGACTGAAGCCGCTTGTTTGAACTTTGTTCATTCCCAAAGCAGAGAGAACAACCGGCCCACACATCGTGGGGCCCTCGGACTTCCCTGGCAGTGTCAAGCTCCACGGCTGCCATGACAACTTCTGAGCATGCCATCCAAAATCCCAGACGTGACCCATGGGTTTTGACAACCCCTGGTGTTTTTTTTTTTAAAAATACACATCCGAAATATAATTTACAAAACAATTCACAAACATCCCCCAATCGCTGAGAGATTCAAGGTCAAAATTATTGAAGTGCGGCCTTGCAAAAAACATCAAATTATCCGACAGCTTGTACGGGTCGGAAATTTCAATTTGGATCAAGTTAGTGTGCGGCGTTCCAAGATGCGCTGGAAGTACCAAGACCACACTCTGGATCATCTCACGAGCCTATAAAATTCACGGTTTGGAAAGTGACAGGCCAATGTGAATTCATCTCAATTGGCAGGATGTACCACTGGCAGGAACTCATTCCTCAAGACACCATTCCAAGCCAATAGCTCCAAGTCCAGTAGTTGCAAGTTAAAGAAACTCATTCTCAATGCTTTGAACACTGTGGTCGCGTTTTCACTCAACTATGGCTCCCCAAACCAAGTCTTACTTTCCAAACTCAAGAGCTTCAGTTGAACCCCCTCACTTTAGTAGTGTGTCTTGCTCTGTGGTCATAAACTACCAACCAATCTGCTCCATTGGGTTGACACCAGTACGATACAGAAGTGTACAATCCTACAACTGGGGTGCCACAGTGGTTAGCACTGCTGCCTCACAGCACCAGGGACCCCGATTTGAATCCCAGCTTGGGTTAAAAGTTTATTTTAAATCACAAGGCTTAAATTAACGCCGCAATGAAGTTAGTGAAATTCCCCTAGTTGCCACACTCCGGCACCTGTTCGGGTCAATGCACCCTAACCAGCACGTCTTTCAGACAGTGGGAGGAAACCGGAGCACCCGGAGGAAACCCATGCCAACATGGAGAGAACGTGCAAACTCCACAGAGTGACCCAAGCCGGGAATTGAACCCGGGTCTCTGGCACAGTGAGGCAGCAGTGCTAACCACTGTGCTGCCGTGTCTGCGTACTGTCTGCATGTTCTCCTCATGTCTATGTGGGTTTCCTCCCACAGTCCGAAAGACCTGCTGGTTAGGGTGCATTGGCCGTGCTAAATTCTCCCTCTGTGTACCCGAACAGGTGGAGGAGTGTGGCTACTAGGGGATTTTCACAGTAACTTCATTGCAGTGTTAATGTAAGCCTACTTGTGACACTAATAAACAAACTTTAAAATGCAGGTTAGGTGGATTGGCCATGCTAAATTGCCCCTTGGTAAATGTGGGGTTACAGGGATAGGGCCTGGGTGGGACTGTGGTCAGTGTAGACTCAAATGGCCTCCTCCTGCACTGTAGGGATTCTCTGATCCCAATTGGTAAAAGATCCACAACACTAATTTCTGGGGAAAAAAACATAGGTTATGGACATTAGCCAAGGACATTTACTGCTCAGATCGTTCCTGGAGGTGGCATCGAATTGCCTTCTGCAATTGATGACAGTATCCCCACCATGTGATCCTGACCCAGTGATGAAGCAGCAACAGGGGTACGTCAAGTCAGGATAGTAGATGGTCACCTCCTCAAAACCCCAGAGACTCTGGAATGGTCCCTGCGTAGAAACGTAGAGAATGGGAGCAGGAGGCTATTCAAGCCTACTCTGCCATTCATGATCATGGCTGATCATCCAACTCAATAGCCTGATCCCCACCTTCCTCCCAATATCCTTGAACCGCTTTGCAACAAGAGCTGTGTCTAACTCCTCCTTGAAAACACAATGTTGTGGCCTCTCCTGTGGTAGCGAGTGCATGCAGACAAATTGGTACATCAGGGTGCTCAGAGAACAATTTCAAGTAGGGAGGGATCCGCGACAGACTCATTCAGGTTGGCATCTTTAAGGTTCAAGTTTATTTATTAGTGGCTTATATTAACACTGCAATGAAGTTAGTGAAATTCCTAGTCGCCACACTCCAGTGCCTGTTTGGGTATCATAGAAACCCTACAGTGCAGAAAAAGACCATTGGGCCCATCGAGTCTGCACCGACCACAATCCCACCCAGGCCCTACCCCCACATATTTACCCGCTAATCTCTAACATATATATCTCAGGACACTAAGGGGCAATCATGGCCAATCCACCTAACATACACATCTTTGGACTGCGGGAGGAAACCAGAGCACCCGGAGGAAACCCACGCAGACACGAGGAGAATGTGCAGACTCCACACAGATATAGTGACCCAAGCTGGGAATCGAACCCAGGTCCCTGGAGCGGTGAAGCAGCAGTGCTAACCACGGCGCTACCGTGCCTTCCAGGTACACAGAATTTAGCATGGCCAATGCACCCAACCAACACGTCTTGCCTGGCTGATGGCCCAGATAAGTGAGGCAGCAATCGAGGTAACCACAGGAAGCTGTACAGAGATTTGTTACAGTTGGGAATTATGGATAAAACTCACCGACATGACAGTGGCACAGTGGTTAGCACTGCTGCCTCACAGCACCAGGGACCCAAGTTCAATTCCCGGCTTGGGTGACTCTGTATGGAGTCTGTACATTCTCCCCGTGTCTGTGTGGGTTCTCCGGTTTCCTCCCACAGTCCAAAGATGTGCAGATTAGGTGGATTGGCCATGCTAAATTGCCCCTTAGTGTCCAAAGATGTGTAGATTAGAGGGATTAGTGGGTAAATACTTGGTGACAGGGAACAGGTCTGGGTGGGATTGCCCCTTAGTGTCAGGGGGTTTACGTGGGGTTACAAGGATAGGGCCTGGGTGGAATTGTTGCAAGCACAGACTTGGTGGGCTGAATGGCCTCATTCTACACTGGAACTCTATGATCACAGCCCTCCGCCACAAAAAGACAAAAATGTTGCTGGATAATGCTCAGGCTGCCAAGACTGTTAAAATGGGCGGAGGAAAAAGCAAAGTATTTTCTTTAAAATGTTTATTTATAAGTCACAAGGCTTACATTAACACGGCAATGAAGTTACTGTGAAATTCCCCTCGTCGCCACACTCTGGCATCTGTTCAGGTCAATGCGCCTAACCGGCACACCTTTCAGACTGTGGGAGGAAACCGGAGCACCCGGAGGAAACCCACGCAGGTACTGGGAGAACGTGCAAACTCCGCACAGACAGTGACCCGGGGCTGGAATTGAACCTGGGTCCCTGGCTCTGAGGCAGCACTGCTAACTACTGTCACCCCCATATTGTGGGGATACATTCCACTGTAGTATCCTCACACCTGAAGGATTGTGGGGAGGGGAATCAGACAGGTAGAAACTACACAGGTGCTGCCAGGGTGATTAAAGCCTGGGATGTTTCACAATTATTGTCTTGGTGACCATTGCACAATTGGGAGAATTGATCGTACACCAACGCACCTCGAGCTACCCAGGACACCTACGGTTCAACCCACTGGACGTGGGTAAATGAGGGGACAGAACCCTATGGGTGGGCCCTGATAAGATATCCATCTGTGGATCTGTCTGCCATCACACCTCTGTATTGTTCACCTTCTGCACTAATCTGCTAGTGTTTGCAATCAAATTGACTCAGTAGTAATGTTGAAGACGAGTATAGATGATTGATTGAAGAATTCAGTGGATTTTTGACACTATGGAATTAGCAGTGGTAACTTTTGTCCAAGACCTCGATGCCTGCCCATGGGCAAGGATTTGTGATCCAATTCACTTACACGCAGAGGATCAAGAGGAGGGACTGTGGCCAAGTAGCCCACAGCCTGAACAGCTAGGCCAGATACAGAACAGGACAATTAAACAGCAGCCGGGCCCGATGGAAATTCAGACAGGACAAGCTGAAACACAGACAAAAGGTCACAGGCAAGCAAGAGCCAGTCTGGACATAAAGGTGCTCAGTCCTTACCAAGGGCAGCGTTTGGATATTCCCCAATTTCAGCCAGACACTCTGGCACCTAGAATTCCTGCTGTTACCTTATATGGAAAAGGGGTTACAGGAGGATGGACACCCAAGGGACCCTGGCGTCTTCCATATATGGAATCAGCAATCCCTTTGGGTGCTGTGGACCCTCACCCAGCATCGTCACTGGTTGGAAGCCAGAGAACCTTGCAGAAGGGTGTGAAGAAGGGGATAAAGGACACCTGGAGGCCAGTCCCAGCAAAGACTGGGTGTTGGCAGCAGAGACACAGCAAAGACTCGAGACCAATCTGTGTCATGTGGAAGACTCCGAGTTCGGAACTCAAAGTCCCAAGACCTAGATTTGTACCGGGTGGAGCGAGCCTGGCCAGTTCCACCTCACGGGTAGCATCTAGGTCTCAGATAAATTTGAGTTAAATGAGTGTAAGAAGTTTATTTTAAGTATAATTTGGAAGTCAACTCTGACCAGTTTGCACTAAAACTTTTTTACCCAGGTCTGCTTAGTCGTGTAACAAACAAAAGGACAAAGTGTCAGAAGCTTTTCCCAGGTTGGAAGAGTCAATTACTCGGGGTCATAGGTTTAAGGTGCAAGGAGATGTACGAGGCAAGTCTTTGTTTCGAAACAGAGGGTGGTGGGTGCCTGGAACTCGCTGCCAGGGGGAGGTAGTAGAAGCAGATGGTCTGGTGGGCACATGAGCAGCACGGGCTTGGAGGGCCGAAGGGCCTGTTCCTGTGCTGTATTGTTCTTTGTTCAGATACGATAGTGGGCTTTAAGGGGCGTCTGGACAAATACATGAATACGATGGGAATAGAGGGATACGGTCCCTGGAACGGTAGGGGGTTTTAGCTAAGTCGGGCAGCATGGTCAGCTTGGAAGGCTGAAGGGCCCATTTCTGTGCTGTAATTCGATTTTTTGAGAAAGCTTTGGATAAAGCCCTCAAGAGGTCAGTAAGCAATTAGAGCACATGGGAATTGTGTGTGGGGGGGGGGGGGGGGCGGTGGGAAGAGAAGAAAAACAGTCAGAAGAAACAGTCAGGTTGGCAGGCTGTTGATTAGACTAGCTAGGGTAAATGCATGGGATTATGGGAATAGGGTCTGGCTGGGATTGCAGTTGGTGCAGACTCAATGGGCCGAATGGCCTCCCTCTGCACTGTAGGATTCTATGATTAGTGGGTTACCACAGGAATCAGTGCTTGGGCCCCAACTATTCACAATCCACAATGATTTGGACGTGGGAAAATCAAACTTCCAAAGTTTGACGATGACAAAGCGAGGGAGAGTTTGAGGATGCAAAGGCACTATGGGGAATTGGGAGGTTAGGCAAGTGGGGAAAGCAACTGACAGATGGAATGCAACAGTGGAGCAATGAGGGGGTTAATCACATTGGTCGGAAGCAGAAATACACTGTCTTAAATAGAGGGGTTGGGAAGTGCGGAATTTCACAAAGGAATTTCATCCTTGCTCACTGAAAGGTAATGTGCCTGTACAACAAGCAAACAGGGTAAATGGTAGGTTAGCCTTCATTACAAGACAATTGGAGTATAGGAGAATGACTTGTTGCAAATATATAAAAGCTTTGGTAAGACCACACCTGGAGTGTGCACACAGTTTTGGTCTCCTTGCACCTCAGACAGTGTGCAACAAAGGTTCATGAAATTAATTCATTCCTGGGATAGGGGGATTGTCCTTTGAAGGAAAGACTGACCAGACAGGGCCATAATTTTCTGGGAATTAAGAAATGATCTCATTTACAATATATAGAATTCATACAGGCTGGGCAGGGTAGATGCAAGGTGGTTTTTGTTGCCCTAGATGATCAAGAACCAGGGGGAAAGGTTAGCACTGCTGCCTCAGAGCCAGGGACCTGGGTTCAATTTCCAGTGTGGGTCTGTGCAGAGTCTGCACGTTCCCCCCTGTCTCTGCATGGGTTTCCTCCCACAGTCCAAAAGATGTGCTGACTAGATGCATTGGCCATGCTAAATTCTCCCTCGGGTGTACCCGAACCAGGTGCTGGAGCGTGGAGACTTGGGGATTGTCATAGCAACTTCATTGCAGTGTTAAACAACTAGGGGCAGGAGTAGGCCATCTGGCCCTTCGAGCCTGCTCCACCATTCAATAAGATCATGGCTGATGTTTTTTGTGGACTCAACTCCATTTACCCGCCCACTCACCATAACCCTAAATTCCTTTACTGTTCAAAAATCCATTTTTGCCTCAAAAACATTCAACGAGGGAGCCTGAACTGGGCAGGGAATTCCACATATTCACAACTTTGTGAGGAAGTTCCTCCTCAACCTCAGTCCTAAACCTGCTCCCCCTTATTGAGGCCTCATCCCCTAGTTCTTGTGGTAAGCCTACGTGGCACTAACAAACAAACCTATTGGCCGGGATTTTATGGCCTCACTCGACCAGAGACTGGAAAATCCCGCCGAGGTCTACAGACATCTCTATTGTCCGACCCTCACCTGCTCAGATTCAGTGGCAGGCGGGGCAGGAGAATTCTGGCAAAGCAGCGTCAGAATTAGTCATTTAGGGCTGGGATGAGGCATACCCCTACCTCAGAGGGGTACAAAGGTACAGAGTATGTTTGGAGAAATATTTCTACATGTTAAAATCAAGGTAGATAGTGCAGGGAAAATGGAAGATCAGAAATGACTTCACTGAATGGCACAGCAGGCTTGAAGGGCTGAATGGCCTCCTCCCATTTCTAATTCTTATGGTTAAGTTCCCAGAGTTAGCTAGTGCCTGGCACTTGGAAGTGGCAACTAATATGTGTGTCACACATGAAGATGGAATGCCATCCGGGTCTCAAGTGCAGATGCTTCTGTGTGAGTTGCAAATGGAACTCAAGACACTGCAATGAGCAAACATCCGCATTGCTGACCTTCCGAGTACAGGCAGGGTCATTGACGATGAAGTTGAAGATGGCTAGGCCAGGGATACCAGCTCAAGGTACTACTGCAGCCATGCTTGGCAGCAGAGATCAACTAACCATCGTGGTCATCTTTCTTTGTGGCTTCGAGTAGTGGAGGAACTCCATCCCAACCAAGTTACATTGAATTCAATTTTACAAATACTTAACACTAAGGTAGCGTTTGATCCAATACGGCAAGGACAGTCTCCTCATCTCTGGAATTCAGTTCTCTAACAGAAATCAGAATCCTTACAGTGCAGATGGCCATTCAGCCCATCGAGCCTGCACCAACAATCCCACTTGGGCCCTATCCCCATAAATTTACCCTGCCAATCCCAGGACATTAAGGGGCAATTTAGCATGGCCAATCAACCTAACCAGCATGTCTTTCGGACGGTGGGAGAAAACAGGAGCATCTGGAGGAAACTCTCGCAGACACGGGGAGAACGTTCAAACTCCACGCAGACAGTGACCCGAGCCAGGAATCAAACCCAGGTCCCTGAAGGTGCAAGGTGGCAGTGCCAACCACTGCCACTCCCCTCCCCATGTCCAAAGATGTGCAGGTTAGGTGGATTGGCCATGCTAAATTGCCCCTTAGAGTTGGGGGCTAGCTAGGACAAATGCATGGGGATAGGGCCTGGGTGGAATTGTGGGCAGTGCAGACTTGATGGGCCAAATGGCCTCCCTCTGCACTGTAGGATTCTATATTTGGACTGAGACTGAAAGGCCGAGAGCCAAGCAGCCCTGGCAGAACCCAGTTAGCAGTTTATCGCCAAGTGCCACTCGATTGACTGCATAATTGACTAAATCTGCCATCATAAATGATGGAGCAGACTGGGCAGTTTTCCACTGACAGATACACAGCAGTATTTGCAGCTGTACTGGAATAGTGCCGTACAGCTAGTTATGGTGTACACATCTTCAGCATCTGATCTATCCCCTCCCCACCTGCCCAATGTGCACAACCATTTCTGGATACCCACGAGTGAAAAGACAGCTAAGACATTGGGCCATTCAGCCCATCAAGTCTGCTCTGTCATTCAATGAGATTATGTGATAATAGTTAACTCCACTTTGCCACCTCATCCCCACTTCCCTTACTGATGGAAAATCTGTCCACCTCAGCCTTGAACACACTCAGCCTCTGCTGTAAAGAATTCCATAGATTCACAATTCCTCCTCATCCACAAACCAGTCTCCCATCCATTGACTCCATCTACACTTCCCGCTGCTTCAGAAAAGCAGCCATCAAGGACCCCACGCAGACAAAAACACTCCACCTTCTTCCGTCAGGAAAAGATTAAAAGTCTGAGGTCACGTACCAACCAACTCAAGAACAGCTTCTTCCCTGCTGCCATCAGACTTTTGAATGGACCTACCTCGCACCAAGTTAATCTTTCTCTACATTCTAGCTATGACTAACTACATTCTGCACCCTCTCCTTTCCTACTCTGAATGGTATGCTCTGTTTGTATAGCGCGCAAGAAACAATACTTTTCACTGCATCCCAATATGTGACAAAATCAAAATCTTGAGTGACCTCTTATTGAGATTGTAGCCATCCAAGATGGAGATGCCGGCATTGGACTGGAGTGGGCACAGTGAGAAGTCTCTCAACACCAGGTTAAAACCCAACAAGTTTATTTGGAATCATGAGCTGAGCGCTGCTCCTTCATCAGATGAGTGGAGAGGTAGGTTCACAAACACAGCATATAAAGACAGACACAGCAAGATTCCAACCCTTATCTTCATAGGCAAAGACAACTGCAAGATAAGGGTTGGAATCTTGCTGTGTCTGTCTATATGTTGTTTGTGTGAACCTACCTCTCCACTCATCTGATGAAGGAGCAGCACTCCGAAAGCTCGTGATTCCAAACAAACCTGTTGGACTTAACCTGGTGTTGAGACTTCCGAGATTATACCCTAGGGAAAAACAACATCTATTCTGTTCATGGAGGTCTTTCATTCTCTCTCTCTCTCAACTACATATTTCAGTGCAAGCTGCAAACTTGGAAACTGTACAGCCAATTCCAGGCAGTGACATAATCCAAGCACCAATTCCCAATCTCAGTAGTTACTGATAGCCAGTTGGCTATCTATTCCACTACACGCCCCAACCGTAGTCACAAGCCGGTTTGGTACTTCCGAGGGCTGTATTACAATTCATTGCAACGTCAAAAGATTAGTCAAGCAACCCCTTTTGGATTCTGTTGCAGCCTATATTTTCCAGTTTCAAATCATTGCAACAGGCAAACATTCATCTAGCTAAAGCTAACTGGCTCAATATTTCCCCGGGCTTGTGTTCACTCCTTTTGCGTAGAGGATCATGTGTCCACCTCACCAGTCCTTTTGGCGCCATTAGCCACTTGACTTAAGTACTCCCACCTATACTGATTTACAACCTTGTGGACCAATCCCCTACAGTTCAGAAGTCTGCCAACACTCAAAACACATCTGCCAAGCTCTTTTTTCCTTCATGAAGTGATTGTCCCACTGGCCAACATTCCTATCATCCCGCCTTTTAATATTTTAGCAACTGTGATGCTCCCACTATCTTCTAAGTTAGAAATGGTACTGAAGTTACACATAACTCCATCCTCTGATGGAGAAATCCAGCACGAGGGGGCATGGCTTTAAATTGAGGGGGGGTAGTTATAGAACCGATGTCAGGGGTAGGTTCTTTACCCAGAGGGTGGTGAGGGATTGGAATGCCCTGCCAGCATCAGTAGTAAATGCGCCTAGTTTGGGGGCGTTTAAGAGATCCGTAGATAGGTTCATGGACGAAAAGAAATTGGTTTAGGTTGGAGGGTCACAGTTTTTTTTTAACTGGTCGGTGCAACATCGTGGGCCGAAGGGCCTGTTCTGCGCTGTAATGTTCTATGTTCTATGTTCTATGTTCTAACCCCAAGGCTGCAACAACTGGTCTAAACGCAACAAACATCATGTTCCCCAACAAGCAGTCAGGAACATTAGCTACAGAATTACTGGATGGAGGCATTGGCGCATTATTCATATTGTTGCTACGTCAGGAGGAGTTGCAGTGATCTTGTGGCGAATTGATTTTTTCATAGAAAATAGGTGCAGGAGTAGGCCATTCCGCCCTTCGAGCCTGCACAGCCATTCAATAGGATCATGGGCTTTCCCACTCCTGCTTCCTCTCCTTACCCCTAGATCCCTTTAGCCACAAGGGTCCAGCTCCCCCTTGAACATATCTAACGCACTGGCCCCAACAGCTTGGAGGTAGAGAATTCCACAGGTTCACAACTCTGAGCGAAGAAGTTCTTCCTCATCAGTCCTGAATGGCTTACCCCTTATCCTTAGACTGTGACCCCTAGTTCTTGAACTCCCCAGGGAACATTCTTCCTGCATCTAGCCTGTCCAGTCCGATCAGGATTTTATAGGTTTCTATGAGGCCTCCTCTCTTCCAGGCACGTATCACACTTATTGACAAATCCAAAGAACAGTACAGCACAGGAAACAGGCCCTTCGGCCCTCCAAACCTGTGCCGCTCATTGGTCCAACTAGACCATTCGTTCGAGGTGGCGGATGGAGTTTAATGCGGAGAAGTGTGAGGTAATTCACTTTGGTAGGAATAACAGATGTGTTGAGTATAGGGCTAACGGGAGGACTTTGAATAGTGTGGAGGAGCAGAGGGATCTAGGTGTATGTGTGCATAGATCCCTGAAAGTTGGGAATCAAGTAGATAAGGTTGTTAAGAAGGCATATGGTGTCTTGGCGTTTATTGGTAGGGGGATTGAATTTAGGAGTCGTAGCGTTATGTTGCAACTGTACACAACTCTGGTGCGGCCGCACTTGGAGTACTGTGTGCAGTTCTGGTCCCCACATTACAGGAAGGATGTGGAGGCTTTGGAGAGGGTGCAGAGGAGGTTTACCAGGATGTTGCCTGGTATGGAGGGGAGATCCTATGAGGAGAGGCTGAGGGATTTGGGATTGTTTTCGCTGGAAAGGCGGCGGCTAAGAGGGGATCTTATTGAAACATATAAGATGATTAGAGGTTTAGATAGGGTGGATAGTGATAGCCTTTTTCCTCTGATGGAGAAATCCAGCACGAGGGGGCATGGCTTTAAATTGAGGGGGGGTAGTTATAGAACCGATGTCAGGGGTAGGTTCTTTACCCAGAGGGTGGTGAGGGATTGGAATGCCCTGCCAGCATCAGTAGTAAATGCGCCTAGTTTGGGGGCGTTTAAGAGATCCGTAGATAGGTTCATGGACGAAAAGAAATTGGTTTAGGTTGGAGGGTCACAGTTTTTTTTTTAACTGGTCGGTGCAACATCGTGGGCCGAAGGGCCTGTTCTGCGCTGTAATGTTCTATGTTCTATGTTCTAACCCCAAGGCTGCAACAACTGGTCTAAACGCAACAAACATCATGTTCCCCAACAGGCAGTCAGGAACATTAGCTACAGAATTACTGGATGGAGGCATTGGCGCATTATTCATATTGTTGCTACGTCAGGAGGAGTTGCAGTGATCTTGTGGCGAATTGATTTTTTCATAGAAAATAGGTGCAGGAGTAGGCCATTCCGCCCTTCGAGCCTGCACAGCCATTCAATAGGATCATGGGCTTTCCCACTCCTGCTTCCTCTCCTTACCCCTAGATCCCTTTAGCCACAAGGGTCCAGCTCCCCCTTGAACATATCTAACGCACTGGCCCCAACAGCTTGGAGGTAGAGAATTCCACAGGTTCACAACTCTGAGCGAAGAAGTTCTTCCTCATCAGTCCTGAATGGCTTACCCCTTATCCTTAGACTGTGACCCCTAGTTCTTGAACTCCCCAGGGAACATTCTTCCTGCATCTAGCCTGTCCAGTCCGATCAGGATTTTATAGGTTTCTATGAGGCCTCCTCTCTTCCAGGCACGTATCACACTTATTGACAAATCCAAAGAACAGTACAGCACAGGAAACAGGCCCTTCGGCCCTCCAAACCTGTGCCGCTCATTGGTCCAACTAGACCATTCGTTTGTATCCCTCCATTCCCAGGCTGCTCATGTGACTATCCAGGTAAGTCTCAAATGATGTCAGCGTGCCTGCCTCCACCACCCTACTTGGCAGTGCATTCCAGACCCCCACCACTAAAAAACATCCCTCTGATATGAGTTATACCTCACCCCTCTCACCTTGAGCCCGTGACCCCTCATGATCGTCACCTCCGACCTGGGAAAAAGCTTCCCACTGTTCACCCTATCTATACCCTTCATAATTTTGTACACCTCTATTAGATCCCCTCATTCTTCGTCGTTCCAGGGAGAACAAGCCCAGTTTACCCAATCTCTCCTCAGAGCTAAAGACACTTGGTACAAAAACTGAATTGAAGCGAACTTGTCAGATTGCATGGTGGACGCATGCAGGGTCAATGCGATCAGGACTGGTATCCAAGATCAACTAGTTTTCGCTTATTCATTCATGGGATGTGGGCGTCACTGGCTCATCCAGCATTGGTTGCCCACCCAAAGTTGCCCCCAAGGTGGTGGTGAGCCACTTTCTTGAACATCTGCAGTTCATGTAGATGGAGTATGAGAAGGAGTAGGCCACTCGGCCCCACTCCACCATTCAAGATCACAGCTGATCTGATTATAACCTCAACTCCACATTCCCACCTACCCCCGATAACCTTGCACCCCCTTGTTAACCATAGAATCCCTACAGTGCAGGAGGAGGCCATTCAGCCCATCGAGTCTGCACCAACCACAATCCCACCCAGGCCCTATTCCCGTAACGCCACATATTTACTTTGCTGACACTAAGGGACAATTTAGCACAGCCAATCAACCTAACCCGCACATCTTTGGACAGTGGGAGGAAGCCGGAGCACCCGGAGTAAACCCACACAGACACAGGGAGAATGTGCAGACTCCACGCAGACAGTGACCCGAGCAGGGAATCGAACCCAGGTCCCTGGCGCTGAGAGACAGCAGTGCTAACCACTGAATATTTTATTTTTTTAAGTGCCAGAGTTAGAGACTCTGCTCCCACTGCCTATTTGAGGAAGAGAATTCCAAAGGCTCTCAACCCTCATCTCATCTTTAAACAGTGACCCCTAGTTCCAGATTCTCCCACAAGGGGAACGAGTCCTCATATCCACCCAGTCAAGATCTTCAAACAAGGTTTCAATCATGTTGCCCCTCACTCAACTCCAGCAGATACAAGCCCAACCTGTCCACCCATTCCTCAAGACAATATTCCCATGTGTGGTATTAATCTAATAAATCTTCTCCGAAATGCTTGTCACACATTTATAACTTTCCCTTAAATAAGGTGACCAATACAGTACACAATACTTCAGTGCAGTCTCACCAATGCCCTCTGCAAATGAAGCAGCCTCCCTCTTGTTTAAAGTTGATCTTAAAGTGTGTGTCACAAGTAGGCTCACATTAACACTAATGAAGCTACTGTGAAAATCCCCCTAGTCGCCACACTCCAGTGCCTGTTCGGGTACACCGAGGGAGACTTTAGCTTGGTCAATGCACCTAATCAGCACGTCTTTTGGTAGCACAGAGCGCGGCATGGTAGCACAGTGGTTAGCACTGCTGCCTCACAGCTCCAGGGACCTGGGTTCGATTCCCGGCTTGGGTCACTGTCTGTGTGGAGTTTGCACATTCTCCTCGTGTCTGCGTGGGTTTCCTCCGGGTGCTCCGGTTTCCTCCCACAGTCCAAAGATGTGCAGGTTAGGTTGATTGGACATGATAAAATTGCCCCTTAATGTCCTGGGATGCGTAGATTAGAGGGATTAGTGGGTAAAATGTGTGGGGAAATGGGGGTAGGGCCTGGGTGGGATTGTGGTCGGTGCAGACTCGATGGGCCAAATGGCCTCTTTCTGTACTGTAGGGTTTCTATGTTTCTATGACTGCGGGAGGAAACTGGAGCACCCGAAGGAAACCCACACAGACATGGGGAGAATGTGCAAACTCCACACAGACAGCAGCCCAAGCTAGGAATCGAACCGTGTCCCTGGCGCTGTGAGGCAGCAGTGCTAGCCACCAGCATCTGCAATATTTTGCCTTTATCATTACATTTAACAGCTACTACAGTTCTCTGCGTGATCTACGCTTTCCCCACACTGTCCATGAGCTTAATAAAAAAAAATCAAGAATATTTTACAGCACAAACAGTGCCTTCCTGAAGCAACCAGTTAGCAAGTTTGTGATGCAGAGCAACAGCGTGGGTTCAATTCTTGTACCGGCTGAGGTTATTCATGCAGGACTGCCACTTTTACAAGGGGCAGCATGGCAGCAGTGGTTAGCACGGATGCCTCAGCTCCGGGGTTCAATTCCAGCCTCCGGTCAGAGTGGAGTTTACATGTTCTTCCCATGTCTGCTCCGATTTCCTCCCACAGTCCAAAGATGGGTAGGTTAGGTGGATTGGCTGTGCTAAATTGCTCCTTAGTGTCAGGGGGACCAGCTAGGGTAAATACATGAGTTGTGGGGATAGGACCCAGGTGGGATTGTTGGTGCAGACTCGATGGGCCGAATCTCCTCTTCTGCACTGTAGGGATTCTATGAACAGTGCAACTTTGCCCAATCCACCACGACTTTAGGAGAAAATAAAAGGGATACATGCGAGTCGATGAATAAATGCACATGAAAAGCCTTGCATTATGGACAGGTTGGGGGGGGGGGGGGGGGGGGAAATGCAGCCAATTTACATCTGCATCACTCATCTGTATTCATTTGCTTATAGTCCAGCAACAAGCTCAATTCAACACCTCAAGGCACACGATCTTGCATATAAAAAAAGCTGGATTTTAAAATCCCCATTCGAGTTTCTCAATCTTCGTACAATACAATACAATAAATGGCAGAGTCATCAGGAGTATAGAAACACAGGGACCTAGGTGTGCAAGTCCACAAATCCTTGAAGGTGGCAACACAGGTGGAGAAGGTGGTGAAGGCATATGGTATGCTTGCCTTTATAGGACGGGGTATAGAGTATAAAAGCTGGAGTCTGATGATGCAGCTGTATAGAACGCTGGTTAGGCCACATTTGGAGTACTGCGTCCAATTCTGGTCACCGCACTACCAGAAGGATGTGGAGGCTTTAGAGAGTGCAGAGAAGGTTTACCAGGATGTTGCCTGGTATGGAGGGTCTTAGCTATGAGGAGAGATTGGGTAAACTGGGGTTGTTCTCCCTGGAAAGACGGAGAATGAGGGGAGATCTAATAGAGGTGTACAAGATTATGAAGGGGATAGATAGGGTGAATGGTGGGAAGCTTTTTCCCAGATCAGAAGTGACGTTCATGAGCTCAAGGTGAGAGGGGCGAAGTATTACTCAGATATTAGAGGGATGTTATTTTACACAGGGTGGTGGGGGCCTGGAATGCGCTGCCAAGTAGGGTGGTGGAGGCAGGCATGCTGACATCGTTTAAGACTTACCTGGATAGTCACATGAGCAACCTGGGAATGGAGGGATACAAACGATTGGTCTAGTTGGACCAAGGAGCGGCACAGGCTTGGAGGGCCGAAGGGCCCGTTTCCTGTGCTGTACTGTTCTTTGTTCCGCCATTCAATCATGGGTGATATGTCTCTCAACCCCATTCTCCTGCCTTTTCCCCATAACCTTTGATCCCTTTACCAACCAAGAACCTATCCCTGTTTTAAATACACTCAATGACCCGGCCTCCTCTGTGGCAACGAATTCCACAGATTCACCACCCTCTGGCTGAAGAAATTCCTCATCTCAGTTCTAAAGGGTCAGCCCTTTACTCTGAGGCTCTGCCCTTGTATCCTAGTTCAGTTTACTTATTAGTCACAAGTAGTCTTACATTAACACTGCAATGAAGTTACTGTGAAAATCTCCTAGTCACCACACTCCGGCACCTGCTTGGGTACACAGGGAGAATTTAGCACAGACAATGCACCTAATCAGCACGTCAATAGGTGAATTTAGCACGACCATGCACCTAACAAGCTGTGGGGTTATGCTTCAACTGTACAGGACCTTGGCGAGACCGCATTTGGAATAGTGTGTGCAGTTCTGGTCACCTCAGAACTATCTATATCCTGCTGTATTGCCTGGATGTGGAAGCGCTGGAAAGAGTGCAGAGGAGATTTACCAGGATGCTGCCTGGTTTGGAGGGTAGGTCTTATGAGGAAAGGTTGAGGGAGCTAGGGCTGTTCGCTCTGGAGCGGAGGAGGCTGAGGGGAGACTTGATAGAGGTTTATAAAATGATGAAGGGGATAGATAGAGTGAACGTTCAAATATTATTTCCTCGGGTGGATGGAGCTATTACAAGGGGGCATAACTATAGGGTTCGTGGTGGGAGATATAGGAAGGATATCAGAGGTAGGCTCTTTACGCAGAGTGGGGTGTGGAATGGACTGCCTGCAGTGATAGTGGAGTCAGACACTTTAGGAACATTTAAGCGGTTATTGGATAGGCACATGGAGCACACCAGGATGATAGGGAGTGGGATAGCTTGATCTTGGTTTCAGATAAAGCTCGGCACAACACGTGGGCCGAAGGGCCTGTTCTGTGCTGTACTGTTCTATGTTCTATGTCTTGACTCTGGGGAGGAAACCAGAGCATCCAGAGGAACCCCACGCAGACATGGGGAGAATGTGCAGACTCCACACAGATGGTGACCCAAGCTGGTACTCAAACCCAGGTCCCTGGTGCTGTGAGGCAGTGGTGCCAACCACTGCGCCACCCATAGAAGGAAAATATATTTAAAAAGATGTTCGAACTCATGTATCCTCGAGCAAGAATGTGGAAAAAAAGTCTACTGATGATGCAAAGTTTTTGTATTGCTATTTGAACTAACTTTCCAAATTGGACAAATGCTTGCTGTTTTGGTTTAGTTGCCGTGCAACCATTTGGGTCACACCTTAAAAACTCAGACAAGAAAAGAAAGTGGGATGTCAAAAATCGAGTTTTGTTAGTAATCTTTTTTAATAATGGCACAATGTTCTTGGACCGCATACCTATCTGCTTTAGTGGTTTCTGGTCCCTGAACAGGGAGGGGAGGGGCATTGAGATTACAAGTAGATTGCTACATTACAATGCATCCTGCTTAACCTATGAGTCAGCTGTCAGTTGACTGTGCCAGTTTGTACCTCAGTAAATAGTTCGCTCACTTCTGAGCGCTGCTTAGAATTGTCCATAAAAAGGCAGCTGCGGGCTTTTGCATCAAAGTGGAATCCTACCCGCGTGTTAGAAAGTTGCTAACTGACTCATTTCTGACCTCCCTTGGGATATGACAGCATGAAACAAGACAGTCTGGTTTGCTCGAAGGGAACTGGTTCTTTCAACTATGAGCTCTGTGATTTCGAATACTATTCACTGCGAACCTCACTCTAGTTTTGATTGATCTTTTTTTGCAAAAGAGAGAAACCTCAAATACCAAGAAACCTTCACAAAGCAGCGTCAACCAATACGACATATTCTGTTAACAATAGATTGTGCCTTTGCAAAAAGGAGAAACCTTCTTGAAGCCAAAAGAGAAAATGCTGGAAAATCTCAGCAGGTCTGGCAGCATCCGTAAGGAGAGAGAAGAGTTGATGTTGCGAGTCCAGGTGACCCTTTGTCAAAGCCAGGAAGTGCTGCTCTTCTCAGACAGAATTTCCACGTCTTCCCCCCCGTCCACCTTCACTGCTTTCTATGACTCATCTTTCATTCCCTCCCCCTGCAGTATAAATATCTCCCACTTTCTATGCCTTTTAGCTTTGACAAAGGGTAATCTGGACTCGAAACGTCAGCTCTTTTCTCTCCTTACAGATGCTGCCAGACCTGCTGAGATTTTCCAGCATTCTCTCTTTTGGTTTCAGGTTCCAGCTTCCGCAGTAATTTGCTTTTACCCTTCTTAAAGCAATATCGACCGACCAACACTACATTCTGTAACAAAACAGATCAGACCAAAAAAAAACACATCAGGTACAAACTGATCCTAGAAATCTTGCAGCAAATTATCAGAGCTATCGGAAATTGTAACCAGGGCTTTTGAGACATCCTCAAATCCAGCCAGTATTAAAACACTGCCCGAAACATTCACCATTGTTTGGAGGTTAGTAGCTACAATAGACTTCTCCCCGTCCTGTTAAGATCAAACACCATGCTGCGTGCAACTTCTGCCCAGCAAGTGGTAACTTTCACACTAGACTAGAAACATCAACTCTGGCCTGAGTCTTGCACCAGTCAGGTACGCAAGCTCGGTCGGCCCAGAAGACGGACGTGAAATGCGTTTCTAGCTGTGAAATGCTATTGTGCTGGTTGGCCAGTACCAAGGAGGGCTTGGTGCTGCCGAGTGCCAGGGGTGGTGGTGGGCACCAAGTGAAGGGATGGTGCAGACTGGTGCTTCGAAAGGGCTCCCGCGAGTCAGACAGAGCTCTTGTCTCAGGGAGCTGCAGACCCCTACGCGAGATAAAACACAAGCAAATTGGGCCTCAGTAGCGCACAGATATACAGCATTTCACAGGAACTGCATTGCAGTGTTGTGACTAACAAAACAAACAGCAGGGAAACAGGCCCTTTGATCAACTCGTCCATGCTGACCAGGTTTCCCAAACTGAATGAGTCCCATTTGCCTGAGTTTCCTGCTAAACCTTTCCCATCCATGTTCCTGTCCAAATCTCTCAAATGTTGCAATTGTACCCACCTCTACCACCTCCTCTGGCAGCTCATTCCATAGACACACCACCCTCTGAAAAAGTTGCCCCTCAGGTCCCTTTTAAATCTTTCCCCTCACCTTAAACTTATGCCCTCCAATTTTGGACTCCCCTACCCTGGGGAAAAGACCTTGGCTATTCACCTTATCGATGCCCCTCTTGATTTTAGACTTCTATCAGATCATCCCTCATCCTCCTCCACTGCAGGGAAAAGTCCCAGCCTATCTTGATCATTCAAGGCTCAAAGGGAAATCAGGAGGGCAGCAGAACCCTTCATTCCCTAGACAGTTCAATCTCATTTCAGCCTGACTCGAAGTTGTCACTAAAACGTGAAGTTGGCCAAGCACTGGAGTAGGCAGGCCTCGTGAAATTGCTTTATGAACTTAATTGGCCATTTAAATGTCAGCCGACACACTTCTCCAGCTGAAATATCATTGCAATGACATTGGGATGTCCACCCGCCTTCTCATGCATCCGAGTTGGGCGCATGTCTGCCTAGTATCATAAAAATTCTGGCCTCTTTGCCTCTCCACAGATGCTGCCAGACCTGCAGAGATTTTCCCAACATTTTGTCTATTTCAAATCTCTCACGTGTAGGGAGCGAAGTAATCACATCCAGAATCAAAAGTGTTGCTTTGAGTTATACAAAGAAAGGGTTTCACAAGGCAATGTAGCAATTTATTTGGCACTGCCGTCTCACAGCACCAGAGAACCGGATTCAATTCCGACCTTGGGTCACTGTGTGGGGAGTTTGCACATTTTCCCTCCCAGTGTCTGCATGGGTTTTCTCCAGGTGCTCCGGTTTCTTCCCAGAGTTTGAAAGACATGCTGGTTAGGTGGATTGGCCGTGCTAAATTTCCCCTTGGTGTCAGGGGGATTAGCAGGATAAATGTGAGGTTACAGGGATAGGGGCCTTGGGTGGGATCTTTGTCGGTGCAGGTTCAATGGGTCGAATGGCCTCCTTCTGCACTGTAGGGATTCTATGATTCTGTAGTTTTAACACAAGCGTCGCTGGATTCAGATACCAGAACAAATTACAACTTATGCTATGGCAGAGTGCTGCAAAAAGAAAGACCAAGATAGAATTCTGCCACCATTTATAGTTCATGGTTTAAAAGAGTAGAATTTGAGCCAGGAACGACTCGTCACGCTAGAATGAGGTTTCAATACTAGAGGCTAGAAATCAGAAAGAGACAGAAAAGACCAAAACACTGTGGCTGACCTGAACATTTGCAACATTACTGCTTTAAAAGACAAGTTTTGCAAAAGGAATTACTAATTTGCTCCAGATCAAAGTATTTTTTAAAAAAATGTATATTTACGAAAGCAAAGCAACCAGTTTCAGAAGTTAACTATCAGTCACCATCAACTGGTGCATTCTGCATACAGTCCATTTCCCAACCAAATCGACACCAATTCCTATACAGCATGAAGTTGCTGTTTCCTCAGACGTTGGTATTTTTGTGAATTGTTCTGGTGTTCGTGCACAAGATGAAAAGCTTTGACAGCTTTTTCAGCAATACTCAAATGGAATGTTGTTGTACCCCATTATTACCCAAAATCCTACCCGGCACATGAAGGATTTTATACAGCTCTACCATATTCAGTTGATATCTATAAACAGGCCAAGAGTTTAAGAGCTCCAATTGCAATGATTTACTGAAGTGTATGATCACATTTCTCAATTTGTATATTAATAAATGCAAAATTTTCCATGAACAGGGGAATTGCAAGAATGTAGTCCAAAAAAAAGTATTTAATCCATGATAAAAGTTCCAATCCAGTATGATTAGTCCAATTTTAAATGTCCACTACAACTCTCACCAATATTTACAGATGCACCATAGAAAGCATTCTTTCTGGTTGTATCACAGCTTGGTATGGCTCCTGCTCTGCCCAAGACCGCAAGCAACTACAAAGGGTTGTGAACATAGCCCAGTTCATCACGCAAACCAGCCTCCCATCCATTGACTCCGTCTACACTTCCTGCTGCCTCAGGAAAAGCAGCCAGCATAATCAAGGACCCCACGCACCCCAGACATTCTCTCTTCCACTTTCTTCCATCAGGAAAAAGATACAAAAGTCTGAGGTCACGTACCAACCGACTCAAGAACAGCTTCTTCCCTGCTGCTGTCAGACCTCTGAATGGACCTACCTTACATTCAGTTGATCTTTCTCTACACCCCAGCTATGACTAACACTACATTCTGCACTCTCCTTTCCTTCTCTATGAATGGTATGTTTTGTCTGTGTCGTGCGCAAGAAACAATACTTTTCACTATGTTAATATGTGACAATAATCAATCAAAATAACTGAAGATGACCTAATCATTTACAAGCTCCATGGGTGTTACGGCAAGAGAATACAAGGGCGCCTGAAAGTGTTATCTCTGCATCATATGTAGCTGAATATTACAGCCGAGGCCTGCACAATTAGCAGAAACTCAAAGCTTGACAGTTCAACGATCTGAACTGCGGCAGTGGTTAGCACTGCTGCCTCAGTGCCAGGGACCCGGGTTCAATTCTGGCCTTGGGTGACTGTCTGTGGAGTTCTCCCCGTGTCTGCATGGGTTTGCTCCGGTTTCCTCCCACAGTCTGAAAGGCGCACTGATTAGATGCATTAGCCGTACTAAATTCTCCCTCAGTGTAGCCAAACAGGCGCCAGAGTGTGGCGACTAGGGGATTTTCACAGTAACTTCATTGCAATGTTAATGTAAGCCTACTTGTGACTAATAAATAAACTTTAAATCCAGGGCTATGACCAGTTGAGAGGGTTTGACAAAAGTTCAGAAACCAGGTTTCTCACTCATTGCCCCCTCTTCCCCCGCCAACTTTCTTTTGCCTGAGTTGGTCAAATTGTTCCCAAAGGACTAAACCAAATCAGCACTGCACAGCAGAAACTCAACGAGTCCAGTTACACACGCGAGCAGTTCCGTAGATGTTTCTGCCCCAAAGTCCATGTCCAATATTAAAGAACTAATTCGAAGAAATCATTTGCCAGAAAAAACCTTGTACAATTCTGTTGCTCAACTGCCCTGCTCGCCAGGCTTGTTCAATGAGTGCCAGAAAGCCCCCTGCAGGTTTCCAGGGTCAAAGAAAGGTTATACATTCATTAACTTTAATGCAACACACACACAGATCCGCTACAGCTGACTTTAGATGGCTTCAGAGTCCAGGTACAGTCCAGCCTCAACTACTTCCATTCAAGGAATTACAGATAAATATCTGAATCCATTAGTGTCAAGATCAAGAGGCTACAGTACGATTGACAAACCACATTAGATACAAATACTTTCCAATTCATTCCTGCAGTTTAGTAGTGGAATACACTGCTTTTACAATTGGCAGCAGAAAGTCTTAACATTTTAAATCACTGTTCTTTCGCTAATGTTATTTAGGGAAGAAAATCTGCCATCTTTACCTGGTCTGTCTGACCTACACGTGACCCCAAACCCACCACAATGTGGTTGACTCTTGACTACCTCTGCACAGTGGCTAGCACCGCTGCCTCACAGCACCAAGGACCCGGGTTAGATTGCAGCCTTGGGTCACTGTGTGGAGTTTGCACATTCTCCATGTCTGCGTGGGTTTCCTCCGGGTGCTCCGGTTTCCTCTGCTCCAAAGATGTGTGGGTTAGGTGGACTGGCTATGCTAAATTGCCCCTTAGCATCCAAAGATATGCAGGTTAGCTAGATTGGCCATGCTAAATTGCCCCCTAGTATCCAAAAGGTGTAGGTTAGGTGGATTGGTCATGGTAAGTGTGCCCAGTTACAGGGATCAGACAGGGGAGAAGGCCCGAGTAAGATCTGTCAAAGAGTCAGTGCAGATCCAATGGGCCGAATGGCCTCCTGCATTGTTGGGATTCTATTCTATCAGATGGCCTAGCAAACCACTCAGTTCAAGGGCAATATGAGATGGAATTAAATGCTGACCCAGCCAACACCCACATCCCCTGACAGGACAAAGAAAAATGGAACTTTGGTCACTGAACTTGTTTAACTCGAAGTCCAAGTCATTTCTAGCTCAGTAAAAAAACACTTAAAACATGCAAGATAGAAAATGGGAGCAGGTGGCGGCCCCTCGGCCCCTCAAACCTGCTCTGCTGTTCAACCAGAACATGGCTACACTTCCAAACACCATCTTCCCCACATACTGTGAGGATTTAAATCGAGAAACATCTTGCTTTTAACATTCACGATTAGTGGTTAAACAGTTTATACCTAGTGAAATAACAAAGAACCTTCCTCAGAACACTTTGATCACAAGATTGACTGCCACTGAACTATCCATCTGTAACCCACTCCCTTAAACTCCCTCTGGTCCAAAATTGTCCCACCTCAACCCCAACTCTCCCACTGTCCGACAGACTAAGAAAAATCAACGACAAATTCAAAAATCCTTGTCCATAAACCTCTACATGGAAACTTGCCCAACCTCATTGGGCATCAGTCTTAACATTTGTTACCCCACATGGGGCAGTGGCAAGCACTGCTGCCTCAGCACCAGGGACCTGGGTCCGATTCCTGGCTTGGGTCACCGTCTGCATGGAGTTTGTAATGTTCTCCGTGTCTGCCTGAGTTTCCTCCCACAGTCTGAAAGACATGCTGGTTAGGTGCATTGGCCGTGCTAAATTCTCCCTCCGTGTAGCCAAGTAGACGCCAGAGTGTGGCGACTTGGGGATTTTCACAGTAACTTCATTGCAGTGTTAATGTAAGCCTACATTGTGACTAAAATAGGTTAAACAAAATCATAGAATCCCAACAATGCAGAAGAGGCCATTCAGCCCATCAAGTCTGCACCAGCTCTGAAAGAGCATCTTACCCTCTTCCCCCTCCTGTAACCCCACACACATCCTATGGCTTACCCATCTAACCTAGCTTTGGACACTAAAGGGACAATTTAACATGGCCAATCCACCTAACCTACACATCTTGGGGACTGTAGGAAGAAACCCACGCAGACATGGAGAGAATGTCCAAACTCCACACAGAGTCACCCAAGGCTGGAATCGAACCCAAGTCCCTGACGCTGTGAGGCAACAGCACTAACCACTGTGCCACCTCATGACAAAACAGTCCACTCCTCACACTTCCATCCACCCAAGACCTGCCAAAACTCTTACTGGGCAACACTGAATCAAGATGCTTGGGATTTTCACTACCAAGACACTATCCCATTGGAATGGCAGGTAGGTTTACTACAATAGCTTCAAGTGGTGTAATCTCAGTCAGAGCATTATAACAACTCAATCCCCATTTTACACAAAGGCCTCACCTTTGTTTTATCAAATTAGAAAGTGAAACATGCAGAAAATAATTCACATCTACATATGGAAAAAAATCATTACCTGTTTTGATGTGAGCTTGATCAGCGATCCTTCATATCCCTGTGTGGGGGAGATAAAGAAATACATTGTAAAAATTCCATTATTGCAATGTAACACATGTGGCATCTCTAAATGAAGCCCGCTGTTATAACTGGATGAAGTTAGCACCAAGCGAGATTGAAATAGACAAATTCAATATCAGATATCCCAAAGTCAAAAAAAGTTAAAACTCCATCGGAAAGTGAAGGTGGAGAGATTTAGAACCAAGCTCCCCTTGGAATTTAAACTGATGAGTGCACACCTCTAGCCTGTCAGAGTAACCACTTTGGACAAGCAAGAGTTGTTAAACTGAAGACACCAGCTTTTTAAAAAAATCAAATTTTGCATGCATGATTGAGTTCAGAGTCTTCATGTAGGGACTTTAATTCATTTGTGGAGCATGGGTGTTGCTAACTAACCAGCATTTATTGCCCATCCCTAGTAGCTCTTGGAGGACAGTTGAGAGTCAACCACGTTGCTGTGGCTCTAGAGTCACATGTAGGCCTGACCGGGTAAGGACGGCAGATTTCCTTCCCTAAAAGGACATTAGTAAGCCAGATAGGGTTTTCTGACAATGGTTTCATGGTCATCAGTAGATTCTTAATTCCAGATATCTTTTATTGAATTCAAATTCTACCATCTGCCGTGGTGGGATTCGAACCCGGGTCCCCAGAACATTAGCTGAGGATTAATAGTTGAGTGATAATACCACTAGGCCATTGCCTCCCTTTGCATAGGGACTTAAGGCAGGGTTTTCTGGTCTTATCCATTGCAAGCAAGTCCCAGCCGAACTCCATTCACTTTTAGCGACACTGGATAGCTCGAGCCACAAACGAGGACAGAAGATTTCAGGCCTCCAGTGAAGGGTCTTATTTTAAACAAAGTTGGAGTGGTTGGAAAACAATTAGTGGGCCAGTTTTTGTTTATTCATTCAAGAGCATGTGAGCATCGCTGGCTGGGCCAACATTTACTGCCATCATCTACAAGGCACAAGTCAGGAGTGTGATAGAGGGCAATTAAGAGTCAACCACATTGCTGTGGCTCTGGAGTCACATGTACAACAGACCCAGTGAGTCACTCACCTGAAGGGGCAGTGCTCCGAAAGCTCATGACTCCAAATAAGCCTGTTGGACTTTAACCTGGTGTTGAGAGACTTGTTAAATGATTTAGACGAGGGGGGGCGTGGGGAAGAAAGGGGAAACCTAGGCAGCACTGCTGCCTCAGTGCCAAGGACCCAGGTTCGATTCCTGGCTTGGGTCACCGTGTGGATTTTGCATGTTCTCCCAACGTCTGTGTGGGTTTCCTCCGGGTGCGCCTGTTTTCTTCCACAATCCAAAGATGTGCGGGTTAGGTTGATTGGCTGCCAAATTGACCCTTAGTGTTGGGGGGGGGGGGGGGGGGCGGATTGTGGTCAGTGCAGACTAGATGGGCTGAATGGCCTCCCTCTGCACGGTTTGGATTCTATTCCAAGTGTCAGAGGTTGCTGAGGAGACTCAATGATGATTCACTTGTCAAAGGATAAAATGCAATTTTTAAAAAGCCAATTAGACTGGGATACTCAGTTTAGAGCACAAGTCTCTACTGCAAATCCAATGTTGCTCAAAGGGCATTCCCATTGTACAACTGGAACTAATCTTCTGCAAGAGCGTCAAAACCACCCACAAAATCTTACCAAAGCATGAATCACTACTGTAGTGATACAGCAGACATTAACCTATGGATACATCACAGAGCTGCGATTTGCTAGTTTACAAAGCTATGACAGCCCAAATTAGTTTCCTTTTAAATTTATGGGAGGTAGGTGTCGCTGGCTAAACCAGCATTTATTTCTCAAGGTGGTGGCCAGCCGCCTTCTTGAACCACAACAGTCCATGCGGTGTAGGTACACCCACCATGCTGTTAGGGAGGGAGTGCCAGGATTTTGACCCCAGCAACAGTGAAGGAACAGCCTATACGTTTCCAAGTCAAAATGGAGTGACTTGGGAGGGCAACCTCCAGGTGGTGTTCCCAGATATCTGCTGCCCTCGTCCTTCTAGATGGTAGCAGTCATGAGTTTGGAAGGTGCTGCCTCAGGAACCTTGGTGAGTTGCTGCAGTGCATCTTGTAGATGCTGCTACGTGTTGGTGGAGGGAGTGGATGTTTGTGTAAGGAGTGCCAATCAAGCGGGGCTGCTTTGTCTTGGATGGTGTCGAGCTTATTGATTGTTGGAGCTGCACCCATCCAGGCAAGTGGGGAGTATTCCATCACACTCCTGACTTGTGCCTTGTAGATGGATGGACTTTGGGAAGTCAGGTGGAGAGTTACTTGCCACAGAATTCTGGCTTCTGACCTGCTCTTCATAGAATCCTTTAGTGCAGGAGGCAGCCATTTGGCCCATCCAGCCAGCATCGACAACAATCCCACCCAGGCCCCATCCCTGTAACCCCAAATACGTACCCTGCTAATCCCCCTGACACCAAGGAGCAATTTACCATGACCAATCAACCTAACCCACACATCTTTGGACTGTGGGAGGAAACCAGGAGGTAGCCATGGTATGTGGTTAGTCCAGTTTCTGGTCAAAATGGACTATTTTTTAAAATGGTAAAAAATTGCAGCATGCTGCAGTGCAGAGGGACCTGGGTGTCCTTGTGCAGGAATCACAAAAAGTTGGTTTGCAGGTGCAGCAGATAATTAAGGCAAATGGAATTTTGTCCTTCATTGCTAGAGGGATGGAGTTTAAAAACAGCAAGGTTATGTTGCAGCTGTATAAGGTGCTGGTGAGGCCACACCTGGAGTACTGTGTACAATATTGGTCTCCTTACTTAAGGATATACTAGCACTGCAGAGGGTGCAGATGAGAGGTTGATTCCAGAGTGGATAGGGTTGGCTTGTGAGGAGAGACAGACTATACTCATTGGAATTCAGAAGAATGAAGAGTGATCTTACAGAAACATTATGAAGGGAATAGATAAGATAGAAGCAGGGAGGTCATTTCCACTGGCAGGTGAAACTAGAACTAGGGGACATGGCCTCAAAATAAGGGGAAGCAGATTTAGGACTGAGTTGAGGAACTTCTTCACACAAAGGGTCGTGAATCTGTGGAATTCCCTGCCCAGTGAAGCAGTTGAGGCTACCTCATTTGAATGTTTTTAAGGCAAGGATAGATAAATTTTTGATCAGTAAAGGAATTAAGGGTTATGGTGAGCAGGCGGGTAAGTGGAGCTGAGTCCACGAAAAGATCAGCCATGATCTTATTGAATGGCGGAGCCGGCTTGAGGGGCCAGATGGCCTCCTCCTGCTCCTAGTTCTTATGTCACCCCCAGGATGTCATAGTGGGAAGGATTCAGTGATGGTAATCCATTGAATGCAACGGAGTAATGGTGAGATCCTCTTGTTGGGAGATGGCTGCCTGGCACTTGTTTGGGCTGCCAAGTGACTCCATACCAAAGTGGAATCATTGGCTAGGCTTTGCTGCATTTGGACATGGACCGCTTCAGCGTCCAAGTTGGGCAGTGGTCAGGAAGAGTGCGCTTACTGCTGTGCTGTCCTTCACCTAGTGACAAAAATAAGCTTTACCTCTGAGCTTGCAATTGATTGTGGAATGATTCTCTTAATGGGAATTCCATGTCAGTGTGGAGCTGCAGTGAATGTTAAAATTCTCAAAGTCATCACTCATGTTAATAATCCTCATGGAGTCAGAGTGAAAAACTCCCTAACCGTCAAATCACTGTTGGAGGACACAAGGGTTGGGGTTACGCATTGCAAACACAGTTAGTTATCAGGAACGTTTGGATGGGCTGGGGAAGTGGGGCTGATTTCTGGCAGCAGAGGTGGTTGAGGGGAGATTTGAGTACAAAATGACGATGGGTCTCAATAGGGCCCCTTTAGGGGTTGGGGGCAGGAGAATGCAGGAGGAATGAATATGTTTAAACAGGCAGAAGGATTAGAGGGTGTTAGAATCATAGAATCTACAGTGGAAGCCGCCATTTGGCCCATCGAGTCTGCACCGATGACAATCCCACCCAGGTCCTATCCTATCCCTGTAACACCACATTTACCCTCCTAATCTCCCTGATATTAAGGGGCAACTTACCATAGCCAATTAACCTAACCCGCACATATTTTAACTGTGGAGGAAACCAGAACATCCAGAGGAAACCCACGCAGACACTGAGAATGTCTGTGGAGTTTGCACATTCTCCCTGTATCTGCGTGGGTTTCCTCCGGTTTCCTCCCACAGTCCGAAAGACGTGGTTAGGAGCATTGGCTGTACTAAATTCTCCCTCAGTGTACCCGAACAGGCACCGGAGTGTAGCAACTAGGGGATTTTCACAGTAACTTCATTGAGGTGTTAATGTAAGCCTACTTGTGACACTAATAAACTTGGATAGCTTTTTTTTGGCTAGTGGAGACATAAGCTAAACTGCTTTCTGTGCAATAAATATAAAATTAGCAATTAATAAGAAAATTTGACAATGAGCTTTTGAGGGCCAGTTCAGTGATTCTGACTCAGATCAGTGTTTGAAATGGTTACATCTCGGTTCAACTTTGATGGGGGCTTCTAACAGCATATTGAGAAAGTTCATCAGGGAATCAATCAGCCTGAACCATGGAGTGCCTACAGTTGAGAAAGAGGCCATTTGGCCCATCAAGTCTGCATCAACCAATCCCGCCCAGGCCCTATCCCCCGTAACCACACACATTTACCCTGCTAATCCCCCTGACACTAAGGGGCAATTTAGCATGGCCAATCCACCTAACCCGCACATCTTTAGACTGTGGGAGGAAACCGGAGCACCCGGAGGAAACCCACGCAGACACGGGGAGAACATGCAGACTCCACACAGACAATGACTCAAGCCGGGAATCGAACCCAGGTGTCATTGGCCTAGGCCAGCATCTATTGCCCATCCCCAATTGCTCCCCCCCCAGTGATGAGCTGCCTTCTTGAACTGCTGCAGTCCATGTGGTGTAGGGCCACCCACACAGTGCTGTTGGGAAGGGAGTCCCAGAATTTGGACCCAGCGACGGTGAGGGAACAGCCGGTATATTTCCCAGTCAGGATGGCGAGTGACTTGAAGGGGGAATCTTCAGGTGTTGAGAGGCAGCAGTGCCAACCATTGTGCCGACCAGGTGGGTTC